>NC_062563.1:72567850-72777850 GCF_022837055.1 Prionailurus viverrinus
GATTGACCAGCACCAAAGTTGCAGATAACATGCTTCCACTTTAGTATGGACACCAGCAGGATCCAGGTACACTAGCAGCCTACCTCCTCAGTGAGCCCTAGGCTCCTTGCCACCCCAGGTGTTTAACTAAGGCAGCCCCAGCACATACACACTAAAATACCTCTGACTAGCAGTTACTACAGCTCCAGCTGTCTCACCAAGGCGACACAGGCACAAAACACCTGAAACAGTCCAAGTTCACAGCACTTCAGCCCCAGACAACTTGTTAGGGCACCCACAGAGCAGAGTACTCCAGGACCTCCCAGCTCAAACCCATATCAGCTCCAGCAATCCCACCAAAGTGGGACACTAGGACACCCTGGTTTGCATCCACCTCAGCTTCAGTTGTCCTATTGGGATACCTTATGCACAGAGAGATACAGAATTGCTTGGTTCTGTGCCCACTTCATTTAGCTGTGCTGCCAGGGGGGCCCTGTAAATAGACATCCCCAAGATAGTCCTAGCCCATGCCCACTTCACTCAAGCCATCCCACCAGGGCAGCCCCAGCACAGAGTACCCCATGAACCCTAGCCCACACCAGCTCCAGCAAGCCAGGCAAAGTCCACAGGCACACACATCTACACAGGGGACATTCCTACATAAGACCATTCCTGCAACTTGAGAAGGAGCTGTTCCACCTAATTAATAGAAACAAAAACAGAAAGTCAAGAAAAATGAGGAGACAGAGGAGCATGTTCTAAATGAAATATCAAGACAAAACCTTAGGAAAAAAAAAAAACTAAATGAAATGGAGATAACCAATCTACCTGATAAAGAGTTCAAAGTAATGGTCATTGAGATGCTTACCAGACTGGAGATAAGAGTAGATGAACTCATTGAGAACTTTAAGAAAGAGACAAAATTTTAAAAATGAACCAATCAGAGATGGAAAATACAATAATTGAAATGACAAAAATACACAAAAGAGAATCACTAGATTAACATAAGCAGAAGAAAAAAAGCAGCTATCTGGAAGACAGGGTAATGGAAAGCTAACAAGTTGAAAACAAACAAAAATAAAAAAATTAAATGAGAATAGGTTACAGGATCTCTTGGACAACATCAAGCAAACATTCATATAATAGGAGTCCTAGAAGAAGAGAGAGAGAAAGGGGCAGGGTTTTTTTTTGGTTTTTTTTTTTTTTAAGAAATAAGAGATGAAAACTTTCCTAACCTGGGGAAGTAAACAGACATTGAGGTTAAGGAAGAATAGAGAGTTCCAAATAAGAGGAACACAAGGAGGGCCACACCACAACACCTCATAATGAAAATCTCAAAAATTAAAGATAAAGAGGGAATTTTTAGAGCAGCAAGACAGAAGCAACTAATCATGTACAGGGGAACTCCCACAAGGCTATCAACTGATTTTTCAGCACAAACTTTGCAGAGCAGAGCAGATTCTTTAATCAAGAATATTCTAGGGGCACCTGGGTGGCTCGGTTGTGCATCCGACTTCGGCTCAGGTCATGATCTCACGGTTTGTGAGTTCGAGCCCCATGTCGAGCTCTGTGCTGATAGCTGGGAGCTTGGAGCCTGCTTCAGATTCTGTGTCTCCCTCTCTCTCTGCCCCTCCCCCGCCTGTGCTCTGTCTCCATCTCTCAAAGATGAAAAAATGTAAAAAAAAAAATTTTGGGGGGGTGGCTCAGTCGGTTTAGTGTCTGACTTCAGCTCAGGTCATGATCTCGCAGTACGTGAGTTCGAGCCCCGCATTGGGCTCTGTGCTGACAGCTCAGAGCCTGGAGCCTGCTTCAGATTGTGTGTCTCCCTCTCTCTGCCCCTTCCCCCCTCATGCTCTGTCTTGGTCTCTCAAAAATGAATCAACATTAAAAAAAATTTTTTAATAAAAAAAGTAGAAAGAATACACTACAAACAAGGCTATCATTCAGAATTGAAGGAGAGATAAAGAATTTAAATTAAAAGAGTTTAAGATAAAAAGTTATAGAAGTTCATCTTTATTAAACAAGGCTTGCAAGAAATGTTAATGAGATTTGATTACATGGAAAAGACAAGTTCAAATTCAAAGAAAATTATAAAAGAAAACATTTTTTTCAAGTTTATTTATTTTGAGAAAGAGAGAGAGAGAGCAAGCAGAGGAGGGGCAGAGAGAGAGAGAGAGAGTGAAAATCCCAATCAGGCTCTGCACTCTGAGCTCCTGTCACAGGGCTCAAATTTACAAACCATGAGCTCATGGCCTGAGCCAAAACCCAGAGTCAGATGCTTAACTGACTGAGCCACCCAAGCACCCCTAAAAGGAAAAAAATTCATGAGTAA
Source organism: Prionailurus viverrinus (assembly GCF_022837055.1). Lineage (NCBI taxonomy): Eukaryota > Metazoa > Chordata > Mammalia > Carnivora > Felidae > Prionailurus > Prionailurus viverrinus. The sequence continues at coordinate 72,570,162 of NC_062563.1, forward strand.
AAACAAACATATGGTAAAGGTAGCAGACCAATCAGTTATACAGCTAGTGTAAGGATCCAAAGTCAAAAGGAGTAAAACCAAATAGGTCTTAAAAATTAGTTAAGGAGACTCACAAAATAAAAAGATGCAAAATATGAAAACACGTATTTTAAAATGTGGATGTTGAGATTTAAAAATCAAGTTTTTCAAGAATGTGTTCAAATGTAAATGACTTAACATAGACTGCTCTTTACGTACAATGTTATATATGAACCTCATAGTAACCACAAACCCAAGACCTATCATATATACACAAATAATAACGAGAAATAAAGTCAAGCATAACAGTACAAAAAGCCCTCAAATGCAAGAAAAAAGAGCAAAGAAGAACAGAACTATAGAAAACACCAGAAAATTAAAATAGCAGTAAGTATATACCTACTAATAATCACTTTAGAAGGAACATACCTAAACACCATAGGTGTTTGAGGGTTTTTTATTAAGAAAGGATGCTAAATTTTTTTCAGATGCTTTTTTTACATCCATTGACAGAATCATATGGTTCTTATCCTTCCTCTATTGATGTAATGTATCACATGGATTGATTTGCCAATATTGAGCCAGACCTGCAGCCCAGGAATGAATCCCACTTGATCATGATGAATATTTCTTTCAATATACTGTTGAATTCGATTTGCTAGTATCCTGTTGAGAATTTTTGCATCCATGTTCTTTAGGAATATTGGCCTGTAATTCTCCATTTTTCATGGGGTCTCTGTCTTCTTTGGGAATCAAGGTAATGCTGGCTTCATAGAATGAGTCTGGAAGCTTTTCTTACATTTCTATTTTTTGGAACAGCTTGAGAAGAATAGGTATTAACTGCTTTAAATATCTGGTAGAATTCCCCAGGGAAGTCATCTGGTCCAGGACTCTTGTTTCTTGGGAGATTTTTGATTACTAATTCAATTTCCTTGGTTATGGGTCTGTTCAAATTTTCTATTTCTTCCCATTTGAGTTTTGGTAGTGTGTGGGTATCTAGGAATTTGTCCATTTCCTCCAGGTTGTCCAATTTATTGGCATGTAATTTTTCATAGTATTCTCTAATAATTGTATTTCTGTGGTGTTGCTTGTAATCTCTCCTCTTTAGAAAGCTTATGAAAGAAATTGAATAAGACACAAAGAAACAGAAAAACATTCCATGCTCATGGGTTGGAAGAATAAATTTTGTTAAAACGTAAATACTACCCAAAGCAATCTACACATTCAATGCAACCCCAATCAAAATAGCACCAGCATTCTTCTCAGAGCTAGAACAAACAATCCTAAAATTTGTGAGGGGTGACAGCCAATATGGCAAAGAAGTAGGGGGGATCCGTACTTCCCACATCTCTCAAAGAAGATCTGAAGCCAAAAGACTGTGAACCCCAAGAGTCCAGGAGTAAAAGAGACTGAGTCTACCAGGGAAAAACTGGGACAAACTGAGAGATCATAGGTGGGTGATTGCAAACTGGGGGAGATAAAATGGGCCACATAGGCATGGAGGGGAGGGATCCCCTTCTGCTAAGAGACAAAAGGAAGAGAAAAAGCAACTGGGGAAGCCTAGGACTGTACCTGGACAAGAGAAAAAACCTCGGGCCAGCTGGAGAGGGATCCCATCTCCAGCTGCAGGTTAGAAGATCTCTAACTGCAGATCCCATCTTTGCACTTGAGCCAGCTGCTCTGTTCACACACCTATGGAGGAGGGGAGCCAATTCCATGTTCAGGGGTAGATCAGGGACACAGTCCACAGCAGGAGAAACTGGTCCCCTCCCCTGAAGGGCCGTGGCACACAACAAAACCAGCTGGGACCTCACATCGACAGACACTTCCCCAGTACTGGGGCACATGAAGCAGGAGTTTAAATCCCAGCCAAGCCCCGGGGCAAAGGAGTCAGCAGAGCAAGACAGACAGCCTCATTAGCTCCCACAGTACAATGAGGATGGCTCCAAAGGAGTGATTTGGGACACTGGGTCGTGGAGAAGAGACTGGGGGGTTGCCATTTTTCTCCCCACCACCGCCTAGGTGGAGCCTCAGGGATGGGTCTGGGGAGCCCACAGTGGAGGCAGGACCAGCCTACACCAAACCACGCCCCTCCGCACCGGGTAACTGCGTGTCTACTGGAGCAGGATAGACACTGGGGAACTAGACAGACAGCTCCTCCAGACCAGTACTGCTCCACTGCCTGGATTAATGCTAGGACAATTCTGGATATATAGATCTATTCTCCCCCCCCAACCCCATTTCTCCTTCTTATCTCTTCCCTCCTCTAGGCTGGTTATTCTGAAAAATAATATAATCCTGAAAAATAAATAATCCAGTGAAGAAATGGGCAAAAGACATGAATAGACACTTTTCCAAAGAAGACATCCAGATGACTAACATACACATGAAATGATGCACACCATCACTCATCATCAGGGAAATACAAATCAAAACCACACTGAGATTACCACCTCACAGGGTCAGAGTGGCTAAAATTAGGAAACAACAGTTGTTGGTGAGGATGTGGAGAAAGGGAAACCATCTTGCACCGTTGGTGCGAATGCAAACTGGTGCAGCCACTCTGGAAAACAGTGTGGAAGTTCCTCAAAAAATTAAAAATAGAACTACCTTATGATTGCAATAGCATTACTAGGAATCTACCCAAAGGATACAGGAGTGCTGATTCATGGGGGCACTTGTACCCTAATGTTTATAGCGATGCTTTCAACTATATCCAAATTATGGATATTTATATATATACATACGTGTGTGTGTGTGTGTGTGTGTATATATATATATCCGTGTGTGTGTTTGTGTGTGTGTGTATACACACACACACACAAACACACACAATGGAATACAATTTGGCAATGGAAAAGAATGAAATCTTGCCATTTGCAGCAACGTGGATAGAACTGGAGGATATTATGCTAAGTGAAACAGGTCAGAGAAAACCAGACATCTTATGTTTTCACTCATATGTGTAATTTTAGAAACTCAACAGAAGACCATGGAGGGAGGGAAGGAAAGAAATATAGTTACAAACAGAGAGGGAGGGAGGCAAACCACAAGAGACTCTTAAATACAGAGAACCAACTGATGTTAGAAGGGTAGTGGAGGGGAGAGGGGAAAAATGGGTGATGGGCATTGAGGAGGCCACTTATTGGGATGAACACTGGGTGTTGTATTTAAGTGATCAATCACAGGAATCTACTTCCAAAGCCAAGAGTACATTGTATACACTGTATATTAGCTAACTTAACAAATTATATATAAAAATATTAATAAAAATAAAAATCAAGTATTCGTATTATTCTCATTTTTCAAAAAGCTGTATGGAGACAGAATAAAGAAGATCTATGTATTTGCTGCCTACAGAAGACTCACTTCAGATCTAAAGATACATAAAGACAAAGTGAAGGAATGGAAAAAGATACTCCATGTAAATGGAAGCAAAGAAAAAGCTGGGGTAGCAATACTTCTATCAGACAAAACAGACTTTAAAACAGACTCTAACAAGAGACAAAGAAGGGCATTGTATAATGATAAAGAATCAATACAAAAAAATGATATAATAATTGTAAATATCTATGCACCTAAAATTGTAGCACCTAAATACATAAAGCAAATATTAACTGACACAGAGGGAGAAGACAGTAATACAATAATAGGAAACTAATAACCCACTTCCATCAATGGATCGATCATCCAGATCTTAATAAGCAAATAGTGTCTTTGAATGACACTGTAGGCCACATTGACCTAACAGAAATACATAGAACATTCCATTCAAAAACAGCAAAATACACATTTTTTTTCAAGCTCACAAGGAACCGTCTCCAGCATACATCACACTCTCGCTCACTCTCCCTCTCATTCTCCCTCTCTCTCTCTCTCTCTTCCACTGTAGGCCACACAACAAGCCTCAACACATTTAACAAGACCAAAAATCATAGTGTGCACCTTTTCCAACCACAATACTATGAAACGAGAAATCAATTACAAGAAGAAAAAAAAAATGAAAAGACACAAACACATGAGGCTAAACAACATGCTACTAAACAAGGAGTCCACAAAGAAACCTGAGAAGAAATAAAAACAAAAATACACGGAGACAAAAACAAAAACCCAACAGTCCAAAGTCTTTGAGATACAGGGAAAGCAGTTCTAATAGCGAAATTTATGCTGGTTTACCTCAGGAAAAAACAACAGCAAAAAACTCAATCTAACCCTATTCCTAAAGGAATTACAAAAAGAGGAACACGCCCAAAGTTAGGAAGGAAATAATGACGAGATGAAAAAATTTAAATAGAGACTAACATAATTTTTGAAAAAAAATTCATGAAACCAATATGTCATTCTTTTAAAAGAGAAACTACATTGATAAACCTTTAGCCAGATTTCTCAAAAAAGAGGGGGGGGGGTGAGAAACCAAATAAATGAAATCAGAAATGAAAGAAGAACCTATACCACAAAAATACAAGTCTACTACAAATGATTCAATACCAACAAATTGGACCATCTAGAAGAAATGGATAAATTTCTAGAAACATATAACCTCCCAAAACTGAATTAGCAAATAGAAATCTGAACAGATCCATTACTAGTAATGAAACTAAACTGGTAATCAAAAAAACTCCCAACAAACAAAAGTCCAGAACTGGATGGACTCACAGGTCAATTCTACCAAACATTTGAAGAAGCATTAATACGTATTCTCCTCCAACTATCCCGAAAATTGGAAGAGGAAGAAAAGCTTCCAAATACATTCTAGGAGACTAGCATTACCCTCATACCAAAACCAGACAAAGATACTGCCAGAACAAGAAAACTACAGACCAATGAACACATGCAAAGATCCTCAACAAAGTATTAGCAAAATACATTCAATAGTACATTAAAAGGATCATTCATCACGATCAAGTGGGATTTATTCCAGCGATTTATTCCAGGGATAAATAAATCCAGGGATTTATTCCAGCATGAATGGTTCAATGTTCACAAAATCAACATGATACACAACATTAACAAAGTAAAGGAAAAAAATCATGATGATGTCAGTGGATGCGGAAAAAATGTTTGACAAAATTCCTCATCCATTCATGATAAAAACTTTCAATAACGTGGGTTTAGAGGCAACATACCTCAACATAATAAAGGCCTGATGTGAAAAACCCACAGCTAACATCATCTTCAATGAGGAAAATCTCAGAGCTTTTCTCCTAAGATTGGGGAAAAAGACAAGGATGTCCTCTCTCACCAAGTCTCTTCAACATAATACTGCAAGTCCTAGTCACAGCAATCAGACAACAAAAAGAAACAAAAGGCATCCAAATTGGTAAGGAAGAAGTAAAGTTTTCACTTTTTGCAAGTGAAATCATAGATAGAATATCATACACAGAAAATATTAAAGACTCTACCAGGAAGCTTTTAGAATAGATTTAGTAAAAGCTGCAGGATATAAAATACACAGAAACCGGTTGCATTTCTATATGCTAATAATGAACTAGCAGAAACAAAAAGAAAACAATCCCATTGACAACTGTACCAAAAATAAAACACCTACAAATGAACTTACCAAGAACAAAGACCTATACTCTGAAAACTTTAAAATATTGTTGAAAGAAATTGAAGATGACACAAACAAATGGAAAAACATACCATGCTCCTGGATTGGAAGAACTAATACTGTTAAAATGTCCGTACTACCCAAAGCAATCTATGGATTCAATGTAGTCCCCGTCAAAATACTAACAGAATGTTTCACAAAACTACAACAAATATTAAAATTTGTATGGAATCACAAAAGACCTCAAACGGCCAAAACAATCTTGAAAAAGAAAAAAGCAGAAAGTGTCACAATCCCAGATTTCAAGATATACTCCAAAGCTTCATTAATTGAAATAGTATGGTACTGGCACAAAAAGAGACACATAGATCAATCAAAGAGGATAGAGAGCATCAACTATTGGAATTACATCAAAATAGAAAGCTTTTGCACAGCAAAGAAAACCATGAACAAAACAAATAGGTAACCTACTGAGAGAAGATATTTTCAAGTGACATATTTGACAAAGGGTAAGTATCTAAAATGTATCAAGGATTTATACAAATGAACATCAAAACAAATAATCTGATTTAAAAATAAGTAAAAGACCTGAATAAATAGTTTTCAAAAAGACATACAGATGGCCAACAAACACATGAAAAGATGTTCAACATTACTAATCATCAGGGAAATGCAAATCAAAAACACAGTGAAGTATCACCTTAAAACCATCAGAATAGCCAGAATAAAAAAGAAATAATAAGTGCTGGCGAGGATGTGGAGAAAAAGGAGCCCTTGTGCACTATTTATGGAAATGTTAATTGGTACAGCTACTGTGGTTATCAGTATGGAAGTCCCTCAAAAAATTAAAAGTAGAAATACCCTATGATCCAGTAATCCCACTAGTGGGAATTTATCCAAAACAAAACAAAACAAAACCCAAAGGCACTAATTCAAAAAGTTTTCCTCCATATGTTTATTGCAGAATTATTTACAATAGCCAAGATAAAAAAGCAGTCTAAATGTCTATCCATACAGGAATCAATAAAAATGTACTGTACACATACACACATATACACACACACACTCACTGGACTAATAGACATAAAATAAGTGCAGTCTTGCCATTTGTAACAACATGTGTGGACATAGAGAATATTATGCTAAGTGACATAAGGCAGACAGACAAAGACAAATACCACAGGAGTTCTCTTATACATGGGATTTCAAAAATAAAATAAATCAACAAAGAAAAAGCAGAAACAGACCCGTAAGACAGAGAACCAGTGGTTCCTGGGATTACGGGTGTGGGAGTATGGGCAAAATGAGTGAAAGGAAATGGGGGGTCCAGGCTTCTAGTTATATAGTCACAGAAATGAAAGGTAGAGCACAGAGATTATAATCAATGGTACTATAATAGCATTCTACGGGGACAGATGGTAGTTACACATGTAGTGAGCATACCAGGTCATATAGAGCTGTTGAATCACTATGCTGTACACATAATTTCAGGTGACCTCATGTGTCAACTATACATCAGCTTAGCAGGGAAAAAATGCTATTTTTTAAAAAAAGAAAAAAGAAAAGAAAAGCCAGGAGAGTTAGGATCTTCTGACAATTCTAAATAAAACACGAAAAAAAAAAAAAAAGCTGAACGTTGCATGCAATTTGGAGATCAGTGCATAAGCAGTCAGTAAACTGAGTTGGGACAATCACACTGGAGAGATTTGGAAGGCTGGCTGATGGGTAACAGGAATGCATATGGAAAGATATAAAAAGAATCTGGTTTCTTCCATATAGGCACTCCTTGATTTTGATGAAAAGGAGTGTATTGACCAACCCATATTCTAGAGCCTGTCTTCTTGGGTTCAAACCCACTTGCAATTATCTTGACAAAGTTACCAAGCCTAGCATGTAACATGACAGTAACAAGAGAATGTACCCCATAGGATTATTGTTAAGGATTAAAGGAGTAAGGATTTTTAAACACTTACAGCAGTCTCTGGCAAATATATGATGCTGTCAATTTTCTTTTTATTTATTTATTTTTTTTAATATGAAATTTATTGTCAAATTGGTTTCCATACAACACCCAGTGCTCATCCCAACAGGTGCCCTCCTCATAGCCATCACCCACCCTCCCCTCCTTCCCACGCCCCATCAACCCTCAGTTTGTTCTCAGTTTTTAACAGTCTCTTATGTTTTGGCTCCCTCCCTCTCTAACCTCTTTTTTCTTCCCCTTCCCCTCCCCTATGGTCTTCTGTTAAGTTTCTCAGGATCCACGTAAGAGTGAAAACATATGGTATCTGTCTTTCTCTGTATGACCTATTTCACTTAGCATAACACTCTCCAGTTCCATCCACATTGCTACAAAAGGCCTTGTTTCATTCTTTCTCATTGTCACATAGTATTCCATTATGTATATAAACCACAATTTCTTTATCCATTCATCAACCAACGGAATGGGCAAAGATATTTGCAAATGACATATCAGACAAAGGGCTAGTATCCAAAATCTATGAAGAGCTCACCAAACTCCACACCCAAAAAACAAATAATCCAGTGAAGAAACAGGCAGAAAACACCAATAGACACTTCTCTAAAGTAGACATCCAGCTGGCCAACAGGCACATGAAAAGATGCTCAACGACACTCCTCATCAGGGAAATACAAATCAAAACCACACTCAGATACCACTTCACACCAGTCAGAGTGGCTAAAATGAACAAACCAAGAGACTATAGATGCTGGCAAGGATGTGGAGAAACAGGAACCCTCCTGCACTGTTGGTGGGAATGCAAACTGGTGAAGCCGCTCTGGACAACAGTGTCAAAGTTCCTCAAAAAATTAAAAATAGACCTACCCTATGACCCAGCAATAGCACTGCTAGGAATTTACCCAAGGGATACAGGAGTGCTGATACATAGGGGGCACTTATACCCCAATGTTTATAGCAGCACTTTCAACAATAGCCAAATTATGGAAAGAGCCTAAATGTCCATCAACTGACGCTGTTAATTTTCGCTAAAAAATAAAATGGCATTTATGAGATGCATAAGTAAATAGGGATCAATTCATTTCATGTAATCCATTCACATGAATACCTCTTACAACATCCCATAAGCTATATGCCCTCTTTTAACACTGACTTTAATTAGTGTGGGAGTCCAAAAGATCAAAGGTCTCCATCTTCTGAATCCTTAAGACTTTCCCCATCCAGGCTTCCAACAGTAGGGGCATAGCCAAGCCTAACCTCCAGCCCTTTAAGGAAGCAACAGCAACAGTTGAGCAAGTAATGTGATTAAATTCAGGTCCTGCCAGTGCTTCCACATGCTTATTTTCAGAATGGTTTAATTAAAGTTTCTGACATGAAGAGAACTATTTCTGTTCATCTATTCAGAGTTGGTTATAGAGGAAAAAAACTGAAATAGGCTGTTTCACTCAATTTGTAACAATATAGTTGTACAATTAAGCGGGAAGCATACAAAAAAAGTCAGCCTATCTAATTTTTCCTCTTATAGAGGTATTCATTATAGAACAAATTGAGGTCTCAGATGGAGTAATGTTGCGACAAACCAGTCAAAGGAATACATAGCAGTTTCAAAATGATCAATGTGGACTCAGTGTCCAAAATTTTGTGTCCCTACTTTATTCGTAATTCATTCTAAAAAGCCACAGAATGGTCAACCTAAACTAATTAATGCACTACTTAAATATTCCTATCGATCATAAACATAGGCATTATTTCTTAGTAACTAAAAGGACAGAAAACTCTATCATGTGCAAAAGATTTGGGTACTCTAGTTAATTGTTACATCCATACTGGAAAATGGATACCATACATCAGAAAAATGTCTAGAAGCCATTCAAGCTGTCTGAAAGGAGCTGAAAGACACTTGGATATAAACCGTTTTTCTCTCCAGCCTCAAAGAACCCCAGCAGGTCACAGAGCTCACCTGTCTCTTCCCTCAGCCTGAGCCGGAAATGGCTACAGTCCTATTTATTCAGTCTGCAGTGCTCCAACTCCATTTGTCAGCTGGCCTGAGCATGTGAATGATGGCAGGACTTGCCGGTCACCTAGAGAGTAACAGCTGTTCTGAGTTCTGAAGAGGCCCAAGTCAGGAGCAGCAGCCTCAGGGTGTGAGCCAGGAAGCAGCATCCTTAGGCCCACGTGGGTGTGTATACAGCCTTTGCACACCTGGGCCATGACTTTGGGCACCATCCATTATGCCAGTGATCATGCAAGTCTCCAGCTGCCTGGGGAGCTAAGGTGAGGAATGCTTAATTGCGGTGCAAAATAGCTTTTGCAGAAACAGATGCAGCCTCTCACATTCTGCTGACTTTGGGGAGGGGGGTGAGAAGAGGGAAGAGGTGGAGAAGGGATTGAAAAGGAGAAGGAAGTGGAACATTTGGGAGTAAAGATACAAAACCAACCAGAGTTTTGTCTTTTTTGTCATCTGTCTGTGTTGCACACACAAGTGCCTGGAAAATACGTAATGGCCAGGTATAGGGATGGGGTTGTCATCCCAATAATGTTTAGTAGATTTCCTCACAGAATGAAGGCAGCATATATCTTTATTAAAAGGTAACTGACCATCTGCAAAATGCACACTTTTAAAATGTACAACTTGTGGAGTTTTTATGTACCTACAGACCATGAAATCATCACTACTATCAAGATGGTGAATATATCCACCACACCCAGAAGTGTCCTCAAACCCTTGCCTCTCTGCCCCCTTGCAAGCCAACATGATCTGCTTCCCAGCACTACAGACTAATTTGCATTTTCTAAAACTCTATGCAGAATTATATGTACTCTTTGGTTTTAAGGGTAGCACATACTTTTTAAAGTTACATTCCATTTATTTAACTTTTTAAAGTTTATTGTTGTAAGAACACTTAAAATTTTGTTAAGTGTCTATATTTTAAATGTATAATACAGTACTCATGACTATGGGTACCATGTTGTATGGCCGATCTCTAGAACATATTCATCTTGCTTCCCTGAAACTTTATGTTCTTTGACTACTAATTCCTCCTTTCCACCTCTCCCAGCCCTTGGCAGTCAACTTTTTCAGTCTATGAATTTGATTATATTAAATACCTCGTAAGTAGAGAATGTATTATTTGTCTTTCCATGACTGGCCTTATTTCACTTCACACAAGTCTTCAAGGTTCATCCATGTTATCACATATTGTAAAATCTCCTTTAAGGCTGAATAGTGTTCCATTGTGTGTATATATACTACCTTTATCTATCCAACTACCCATGGACATTTAGATTTTTTTCCCACGTCTTGTCTATGGTGAATGTTGGAGGGCTACTAGCTATTTGAGATCCTGATTTTAATCTTTTGGCATATACATCCAGAGGTGGGATTGCTGGATCTTATGTTTGTTCTATTTTTAATTTCTTGATGAACCGCCCCACTACTTCCATAGCAGCTGCATAATTTTGCATTAGCACCAACTGTGCATTGGATTCCAATTTCTCCACATCTTTGCCAACACTTGTATTTTTTTATTTAGTAATACCTGATGGCTGAGTATCTCATTATGGTTTTCATTTCTAAGTCCCTGAAATTTGGTGACATTGAGCATTTTTTCATATGCCTGTTGACTATTTACAAGTCTTATTTGGACAAATGTCTGTCCAAGTACTTAGACCATTTTTATATCAGCTTATCAGGGGATTTTTTTGCCATGAAGCTGTAAGATTTCCTGTCACATATACTCTCCTCTTTATCATCTTACTCCATCTTTCTCTTCCTTTTTATCTTCCAAGTATTTTTTATTATAACATCCACCAGCCAACGTATAAGTATTTTTAACCCATTCACACAAGCCAGAAATTATACAGACTGTGGATTATAATTGGCCTGATGTCCTGATAGAGCAAACATAAATGTGTTTCCTGTCCCAGACTATTTGAAGCTTCTTCATCACAAAAGGAATCCTAGTCTCAATAGCAGAGAATGTTATCACAAGGATCACTGACAGAGAATATACTCTTAATATTGAAGACCATCTATTTAGCCCACCTACTGAGTCCAGCTTGGACAAATTTCAAACCTGGGGCCTGCTGTTTTACATTAGAACTTCTTTTCTTGGACCCTTCTAAAGCCCATTTACTAAAAATGCTCATAGATTTTGAGATCACTCTGTCTTACTTGTTTGGGCTGCTCAAGGAAGAAATCATAGACTGTGTGGCTTATAAACAATAGAAATTTATCTTCAATAGTTCTGTAAGTTGCGAAATAAAATCAAGGTGCTATCAGATTCACTATTGGGAGAGAACCCCCTTCCTAATTCACATATGGCCATATATTTACTGTATCTTCACATGGCTGGACTGCTCAGATTTTTCTAAGGGTACTAGTCTAATTCACTGAGGCTCAGTCCTTGTAACCTAATCACCACTCAACAACTCCCAGCCTCTGATACCATAACAATAGAGATTAGGTTACAACATAAGCATTTTGGGGAGACATAAACATTCTAGATCAAGTCTGGCTTGAACTTGTTAGTCCATCAGTTAAATTGGGATGAGAGCATGATGAAAAGACAATGGGGATGGGGTGGGAGGGGGAGAAGCACAGGTCAAAGGTAAAGAAAACTTCCTTCTTGTTCAAGGCAATTAGAGACCCACTACATGGCCTTGTTCCAGAGCTGGTCTAGCAGCCATCTTTGAAACACTAATGCTAGGAATACAATCTGTTATTTGGGAATATGCTACAGCTGGATAGACCAAGGGACCAGGCCTGCCACCTGGTGGCCACACCAAAGGTCTCGGGATATCAGAAAAATTCACTGGAGCTCCCAGCAATCAAGTCACCTCTCTGGCACTGATCATAACTTGGATAGAGGAAAGTAACCCAACTCTTGTGAAAATATTTGTCAGAAAACCCAAACAGTAAGTGTCAATTATCAAATTCAGTGTTACAGCCTACGTTCTGCAGACAGAAATTCTTACCACCACCAATACCAATGAACTGGAAACTGTCATTCTGACTCACATAGAGGAAAAAGAAATCATTATATACAGAAACAATCCCATTCCAAAAAAGGGATATAGACACCCAAATAAGGTACATGAAAAAAAGAGTTAATTTATAAAGGATAGAGAGAGAGAATAAGAGTAAACAGCCTTGCCACATTGGGAACGGGAGCTATAGTATAGCCTTGGATAGTCAGGTCACATCTCGGGACATCTGTTTCTCCTCCTGTGGAGCAACAGGGTCAGGCTAGAAGGCCTCTCCTTCCTTACCAGCTTCAATACTCAACAAGGTACAGAGAGAGGCAGGACAATGGAAAGAATGATAGAATGATAGTACCAGTGTGTATTTCTGACTTTTGTTAAGAAAAAAATATATTAAATACCTCAATCATTTGGCCCAAAGGCAGAGGACAATCCAAATTTAAAGCTCAAATGGGGCACAGATCCAAAAGAGTCACCGAGAAGCCATTTTGGATCGGAGCCTCAGACTGATCCATCTACCAAGAAATTTAAGAGGTTCATTCCAGGAGCAGAGATGCTTTTAAACCAGCATCTCTACTCCAAACAGCAAAATAATTCCATCTGACCGCTCCCTTAGTAGTGAGGCATTATAGGTATAAACCTGCCAGCACCCTGGCATTGCTGGCAGTTAGACTGCAAGGTCACTGGCCCGTTAAATATATTCTGTAGTGTGGATGAAAACAAGACAAACCACAGGGGTTGGTGTGTAGTGGGAGCACCTCGGGTCAGGACCCAGGATCACCCTTTCCTTTGACATTTTCATGCTGATAGCTGAAGACAGTTATGTTCATTGGTTTGGAGGATTTTCTCTTCTTTTATTCTTAGTTTAAGAATTTAAATGGACTCTTCTCACAAGAATTTTTCTCAGGGCAAAAACAATCAATATTGCTCAAGTGAGTCAAGATATTGTTTTCCAACATAAACGTGAATTGGAATCACCCAGAAGGCTTTTAAAACACAGATTACTAGGCCCCCACCTCCAGAGTTTCTAATTCAGTAGGACTGTGGTTGGGCCCAAGAATTTCCAGACTACTGCTGCTGGTCTGGGGACCACACTTTGAAAATGACTGCTGTCACTAACTTCCTTGTCTCAGCCTGGATACATTGTCTTCTTGAACAACCAACAATTGTTATCATTTATTGAGAGCTCCCTACATGCTGGACACGAAGTGCTCTGTGATTTACTCACATGAATCCTCTTATCCTCATACCAGCCCTTTGTGGTATTTTTTGTTATTATTCCTATTTTACAAATGAGGAACATGGGCTCAGGGAGATTATCAAGAGAATGACCAACTAAAATGTTAAGAGCCATGGTGATCCCTGAGGAAATAGCAGATAGGATAAGGGATGGTTCTGGGTTGGAGATCTGAAAATCCCAAATGAGCAAGTGGGAGATCAAAGAGATGTGGGAAAATTGCAGTCTTTGTGAAAAACTACATCTTTCAGAGGCAATGAGGTCAACAGATTCAACACCTAAAAATGCCACAGTCATCTCTAACTGCACTCCCAGCTCCTAGAATAGACATCAAATCCTACATCCTTTGGGACAAGGTAAGTAGTGGTGGTATGGTTATTGCTGCTACTGTCATATGATTCTGATTTTACTGTTAATGCTAATGTCTGCTTGTCCCACTGATACCACTTCCCTTGCAGCCCTCGTAAGGCTTTGAGGGTTTTTTTGTTTTGTTTTGTTTAACTTCTTTTATCTCACACTCCTTGTCCTTTGGAGCCTTGAGTTAGGGTATGTGTATTACACTAAGTAATGTTAGGGACTTGACACGATCCAACTGTCTTCTCCATGTGAAATCCAACCTCATGATCAAGAGCAGCAATTATTCAGTAACAGAGGATCCTTGCATTTATCTACTTGTCATCTCCTAGGGCTTGCGAGTCCTCCAGGGATCCTCTACATTCATGGAAAAGCATCCCAGAAGACAGAATGGACTATTGCACATGAAGACTTTTATGGCACTGGCTTGGAAATGCTGAGCATATGTCCATCCTCATTCTCTCCACCAGAACAGCCTCATAGGACTATACATCATTACCGAGAAAGCTAAGAAATCTAGTTTGTGTGCCCAAGAAAAAGTCCTAATGGCAGTGGTGCATATTTAGGTAATGTTTGCCACAATAAATCTCCTTCTAGACCATTTGTCATCCTTCTTCCTTGAAGGAAGTCCTTGGATTCAGATTTCCTCAAATCCCTATAGACTTCCCACAAACTCCAATCCATCAACCAATGAATTCTGCACCTAGTTTATGGTCCCTCAACTTCTATACCATTCTTCATGCCCTCAGTATCTCTATGGAGGAGCCATTCAACACCTTGGCTTCTCTGTTCCTTGACTTCCTCACCTCTACCAAGTTTTTTTCTTAATTTTTTTTAACATTTATTCATTTTTGAGAGACAGAGGGAAACAGAGTGCAAGCAGGGGAAGGGCAGAAAGATAGAGAGACACAAGATCTGAAGCAGGTTCCCAGCTCTGAGCTGTCAGCACAGAGCCCTACACTGGGCTCGAACCCATAGACCACAAGATCATGACCTGAGCAGAAATCAGACACTTAACTGACTGAGCCACCCAGGCGCCCCTACTAAGCTTTTCTTTCCATTACACTTGTACTCCCAAATCCCATGACAATAGTTGAACTATGCCCAGTCATTTCAAGTGATTGACTTGCTGACCACCCTATCCTAGGCTTCTAGCATGCTAGAATACTATTAGCTAGAATACTGAATAACATACTATTTCCATTTCAAGATTGCTTGACTGCATCAAAAATCAGCAATCCTCTGATACCAACACTGTTAGGCGCTCTCAGCCCCCTTCTTCCCCCATTTTTTGGTTACCAGCCTAGTGTCTAAATAATCATGCCCTTATCAAGGCCATTAATTCCCATAGGCCCACCCATCCTACTCCATTCATTGTTATCACCTGCAAAGACTCCAAACCTGGCTCAAACTATACCACGTACTTATCCCATGCTAGCTCTCAGTTAGCCAAACCTGATCTTAAATATTCCCAAGGTCTCCTTCTCCCAGAAAAAAATGGTTTATTACATCTCCCCAAATCCTTAAAGTTAGGCTTGGTCAGGAATTAGCTAACTATTGCCCACAGGAGTCAAATTCAACTCAATACCTGTTTGTATAATGTTTTACTGAAACACAGCCACACTCATTAGTTAACAAAGTGTCCATGGCTGCTTTAGTGCCACAAAGGCAGAGTTGAAGAATTGTGACAGAAGCCATATGTTCCGCCAAGCATAAAGTATTTACTATCTCGCCCCTTACAGGAAAAAAAAAATTTACCAACTCCCCGTTTGGATTCTCATGTTCCATTCCACCTGAGATTTAATGGCCATAAAAAGGGTAATGCATTTTGCAAACTTTATTAAATTTTTAAGTTTTAAATGCTTTAATTAAAGCAATAATATTCAGTTGTCCGTAAAAGTAATCAATAGAGCCCCTGATGCCACAATCTAATATGACTGAGGTGTAAGAGTTTACATGGGCTAATTTTCTTTTTTATAATACTTTATCATCCCATTGGAACTTACAGGTCTATAATGAGGGTGGGGCAGATATTACTGGCTCTATTTTATGATAGGAAGAGAACAGAGGTACTGAGACAAGATGACAATCCAACAAATAGCAGCACCTGGACTAAGACAAACCCCCACCACACCCCACCCCACCTCATCCCACCCCCCCACTACCCAGTTTCTGGCTCCTAGCCAGTCCGTACAGTTTCCTTCAGCACTGCTGCCTCTCCCAGGGAGAAGGTGCCTGCCTCCTGCAAACACTGGGTCCTCTGTCCCCACCGTCACTCTAGCTACAGGTGTCTGCACCCAGCAAGTGCTGATCCCCAACAGCAGCATACCACCTGCTGGCACACTGCCCAGGGCCTTGGCCAATGCCTACCCAAAACAGGGTAGAGTCCTCAGCACAGTGGTGTCAGCCTCAGTTTTCTGTATGGGAAGGTAAAAGATCATGGTGAGGTGCAGTGCAATGCCTTTTCTGAATGAGCTTCCTGTGAACTATGAAAGGGAGAGGAAATTCTTGTCAGTTTGCCTGGCTTCCTACCCTCTCATCACACATTCACATACACCTCTTTCTCCAAAGTGGGAGAGGAGCTGAACTTCTGGTGTTTATGACTCACCCAGTACAACTTCAGCCTAAGACTTCTAATTGCTTTGAAAGTGGACACAACTGGGGATAATGGGACCATACTCAACAGAAATCTTATGCTGGGCGATAAAAAAAAAAAAAAATGCCTGTGCATGACTTCTATGGAAGGTCATTTACCTGCAGCTCAATCTGGCCTCACAGCCAGCCAGCCAACCTCGCCAAATACCCACCAGGCCTCTTACCTTCTAGAACAAACAGTACTCGTGGCTCCTCCCAGGTCCAGAATCCACAGGGACTCATCCAGTCAAGTGTGATGCTCTGCATCTTTCAGCTCACTGATCCAAATCCAGCATGCTCATCGCATGCATTTGAGACACTCCAAGGAGAGTCTCTGCCCACGTAAATCAATAAACAGCTAAGTCAACCTCAGCTCACATGACCAATCATGGCCAATATACAATGTGAGCACAGCTCTCCACAAGCCAGCTGCAAGTCCCCCAGACTGTCTCCCTCTGCAGACTTTGTCCCCATACCTTTCCCGCAACACCCAAACCCTTCATCAAAAACATCCACCTGCCCCTCAGGACGTCACCGAGGGATCAATTTACCTAGAAAATAGATTCCCCAAGGATAGGCTAGATCATCCCACCAATGGGTTCCTAACACAACGAGGAGAGGAAATACATATTCATTTCCTAGGAAAAGTTCCTGTTTGCAAATTGGAATAGATTTGCAGTAAATCCTACTTCAAACTCAAGTCAAAATAAACTAATTGTATGAACACAGCACCTAAATTCTTTTCTTGTGCCCTTCCATCCCACTTACCAAGATGTTTAAGTTCTTTGAAAGCAGAAACTGGGTCTGATTTTAGTATTATCCCCAGCCCAAGCACCAACATTCAAGGGACCCTCAATACTAATTTAGTTAGTATTGTTACACTGCAGAGGGTTTCAAGTGTGCATTACTTTTATGCCATTTTTTTTATGCAACTGCAGCTGAAGGTTACAGGCTGGATGACCAAAATGCAGTAACAGACAATGTAGATTTTACCTAAATGTATCATCCTACTCTAACATCCAATTTACAGTAACACTTTCATCCTATCTGGAAGGCTCCTAGCAGCAACAACCATACTTAAAATATTCTACCAAGAAATGTGTTGACAACTTTTCAGTGCTTTTTGCAGCATGTGATTTTTTTTTTAAATACAGGACATATCTGAAGACAGAGCCTTTTTATACTGTAGAGCTGGATTTTCACTCACCTAGACTGCCTGTACAGTCATACCATCAGGTAATTCTAATTATTATTCTCATGTGGAACCTAGGAGGACAGAGTCACCACAAGCTTGAGAGCGGCCAACCCATGTCACAAAGCAGCTCACAAACCAGTCTGCAAATGGAAATAAAATTCTCACTGGTGGCGGTGTGGAAGGTTTCTGTACTGAAAGGCATTATATTTCTGAGATATTCTTTGTAGATAGCATGGCTGAGATGCTACCTTTATCCATGAAGACAGGATCTTTCCCCCCAAGAACACCACTTAGCACTGCTGAGCTACATGAAATTCCTGAGGTGTCAATATCACTAATATCTATCTTATAAATGGGCACATCTTATAAATGAACATTATGATTTAAGCCACAGATTAACCAGTAACAGTGCATAAATGAGACCCAGAGGAAGGCACACTAGCTAGAAACCCATACATTTCTATTTTCCACGTATTTATTTCTTTATTAAGATTCCAAATGCCCCTAACCAGACACTTTAGAATAAATCAAAATGAAAGAAAGAAAGAAAGAAAGAAAGAAAGAAAGAAAGAAAAAGAGTTACTGCATACATTTCCACATCCTTCATAAGAGGTAGGACAATGTTTAAGTCTATTTTTTATTGTATTATTCCTGGTCTACTTTAATAAGAGGATTTCAGTCTGATGGAATTCAAAAACTACATTGCACCTTCTCTTTTCCTATCGTTGCTCATCTCTTAAGTGACTAGGATTAGAAAATATGCCAGAAAAGAGCTCTTTAAATAATCAGAGTGTTATTTCTTACTTCAAGTAATTAACAGGTTATTTAAATGAAACTGGCCATTTCCAATGTTCTTGATGCTTCCAGAAAACTATCATCCAGAACAGAGAGTCACTAAATATTTCTATGATGCTGTGGTCAAAGAGAAATCTAGAATTGAATAGGTTTCTGGAAATACTTTGAATTCTTGCAAGCACACGTTACATACATTATAGATAAAACTCCTTCTGGGTCATGTCTCTGGCGATAAATTAGTGGCTTCTTGTGCATAAGCACGTGTGTGGAAAGCAAGCTAGTACAATCACCTCTGTGGAACTTTTAATCAAATCTTGCACAGAAGCAAGGCTCCAGAGAGGATCTTTTATTTCTTCTCAAAGAAGAGAGGAAGCTCTGTTTCAAATTAGTACCTCAATCTCAGAAAACACTGGCAGAAAACCACAGCATCAAAAAAAGAAATTTTAAGGCCTTTGCCAATTCAAAAAAAAAAATTAAAGTTGGTAATTAAAGATTAAAAATATCCTGAAATCTTAATGTGGCAGTATAAACAGGCCTCATGATACCATGGCAACACTCTCTCCTTTTTAATGAAACTGATTAATTAGCCTGTGAGCTTGCACAATGTCAGAGCAAAAGGATGGAGAATGTCTCTCTCCACAGCAACACCTTACCTCACTTCTTTCTTCCTGAGCTTGTCAGTCGGAAACAGTACAGGTCGATCTGTGGAAGAAATCTCCAACCACAGCTCTGTTTTAAATGCATGAGGAATGTGGACGCTTCGATAGCATGCATTCCAAATCAGCTCTGAGGATGCAGAGATGAGAGGGTCTCCAATACATAAACCTCAAACGAAAAACCCCATTTGACTGGGGCACTGATGGAAGGAGAGAATTGGGGAAGTAGTTTTTTGCAAAATGAACCAGCTAGAAACAGATACATTTCTGTGTGTCCGTGTGTACCATATACCTATGAAGGAGAGGGATCATTCCCGCAATTCATACATGCAAACTTCATGTTATAGCCCTATCTCATATGTATGTGTTAAGATAATAAATGTAAATATATCAGCATATTTTTACATACATTATACATCTCCAGTTGTTACTAAGCAGAGATACAAAATTACACACTAGACTTTCCTGATCCTTCAGGGCAAAGGAGGTCATATTCTTTTCTGGAAGCCGAAGCAAGGGCTGCCTTTGCCATAAGACCAAACCTACCAAAAGTGATTAGAGACAGACTGCTGGCCACTTCTCTTATTTTGGTATTACTGTCCCACTCACTAAAAAAACCTCTCCCTGCACACCTCTCTATGGGGGCCAGAAATTCCTATCATTACATCAGTGTTGCTCAACCTCGGATAATCAGCATTTCAACCCAGGTTATCTGTTTGTTGTTGGAGGTGTTCTGTGCATTGAAGGAGGTTTAGCAGTATCCTACAATGGCCTCTACACATTAAATGCCAACAGCATCCCCAGTCTTAACAACCAAAATTATCTCCAGACATTGCCCAATGTCCCTGGGTTTGTGGAGGAAGGGAGGGGGGATGCAAAATCCCCCTCCATTGACAACAATCATATTAGGATAATCCACGACTAAGAAGAAAGGGCAGAGAATAACAAATGAGAACAGTGATTATTCAGAACTTGCTATAGAAAAAGAGTCAGACGTCATCACCTATGATTGGCAGAGATTGAAAGGCAGGCAAGGGAATGGAAATGCTTTATAGAGAAAAAAAGGAAAGACTTCAGGATGCTCTTGTTCAAGATTATTGGTCAAGAGAGGCTGAAAGCAAAGCATTTTCATGATTAGTTTGGGAAGCATATTTGGCTTTCTCTGTAGGTCCAGAGCTGGAAATATGAGCAAAAAATCGGAAAGTTAGGGACCAATGACCAAGTCAATTTTCACCATTCAGCCCTAGTACCAACCACAGTACATGGTGGCATTTATATTAATTTCTTTTTGCTGCTGTAACAAAATACCACAAACTTAGTGGCTTACAGCAATATAGCTGCATCATCTAACAGTTCTATACAGCGTATCCTAGTGGGCTGCAAACAAGGTATCAGCATGCCTGTCTTCTTTTTGGAGACTCTAGGGGAAAATCCGTTTTCTTACCTTTCCTGCTTCTGGAGGCTGCTCACATTCCTTCACCCATGCCCCCGTTCCTCCATGGTCAGATCCAGAAATAGTGCTTCTCTTTGCTTAAGCTTCAGAGGTCACACCTCCCTCTGACTTTCCTTTTCTTTCTCCTTCTTTTTCCCTTTCTTTCTCTCTCTCTCTTTCTTCTGATTTTAAATACCTTGTGATTACATTGGGCCCACCTGGATAATCGAGGGTAGTCACCCCATTGTAAGGTCAGCTCTTTAGCAACCTTAGTTTGTTGATATATTAAATAAAAATTAATTACAAAATAATCCATCCAAAACCTTAATTCCTCTTTGTCATCTAACATAATACATTCATAGTTTCCAAGGATTAGGACATAGATATCTTGGGGAGCCATTATTCTTCTAAGCACAGCATTCAATAAACCAAGTGTGGACCCGGGACCAGCAACATCACCATCACCTGGGAATTTGTTAGAAATGCAAATTCTGGGGGCCTGCCCTAGACCTACTAATCCAGAACCTCTGTGGGTGGGTCCCAACAACCTGTGTTTTAACAAGCCCTCCAGGGGGTCCTGCTGCTCACTCAAGTTTGAGAAACACTAGTCTATTCTCCACACCCTGTTTCCTCACTCTAAAATCGTGTGCTCCAGATAACGGGTTAATATCTAAAATCTATAAAGAACTTAACAAACTCAAGCCCAAAAAATAAATAATCCAGTGAAGGAATGGGCAAAAGACATGAATCGACACTTCTCCAAAGAAGACATCCAGATGGCCAACTGACACAGGAGTAAATGCTCAACATCACTCATCATCCGGGAAATACAAATCAAAACCACAATGAGATACTACCTCACACCTGTCAGAATGGCTAACATTAACAACTCAGGCAAACAACAGATATTGGCAAGGATGCGAAGAAAGAGGATCTCTTTTGCATTGTTGGTGGGAATGCAAGCTGGTGCAGCCACTCTGGAAAACAGTATTGAGGTTTCTCAAAAAACTAAGAAGAGAACTACCCTATGACCCAGCAATTGCCCTACTACGTATTTACCCAAGGGATACAGGTATGCAGTTTTGAAGGGACATATGCACCCCCATGTTTATAGCAGCACTATCAACAATAGCCAAAATATGGAAAGAGCCCAAATATCCATTGATGGATGAATGGATAAAAAGATGTGGTGTGTATATATACATACACACATACACACACACATACACAATGGAGTATTACTTGGCTACCAAAAAGAATGAAATCTTGACATTTGCAACTATGTAGATAGAACTAGAGGGTATTATGCTAAATGAAATTAGTCAGGGAAAGACAAATATCATATGACTTCACTCATATGAGGACTTTAAGAGGCAAAACATATGAACATAAGGGAATGCAAACAAAAATAATATAAAAAGAGAGAGGGGGACAAAACATAAGAGACTCTTAAATATGGAGAACAAACTGAGGGTTACTGGAGGGATTGTGGGAGGAGTTATGGCTAAATGGGTAAGGGGCACTAAGGAATCTACTCTTGAAATCATTGTTGCACTATATGCTAACTAATTTTGATGTAAATTTTTAAAAAAACTAAATTAAATAAAAAACAAAAATAAAAGCATGTGCTCCAGAGGTATCTGGTGACTCAGTTAAGCGTCCTGCTTCATTTCAGGTCATGATCTCGCAGTCTGTGAGTTCGAGCTCTGGGCTGACATGCCGGGCTCTGGGGTGACAACTCAGAGCCTGGAGCCTGTTTCAAGATGCTGTGTCTCCCTCTCTCTTTCTGCCCATCCCCCTTCCTCACATACTCTCTCTCTCTCTCTCTCTCTCTCGCTCGCTCAAAATAAACATTAAAAATAATAATAATAATAATAATAAATAAGTAAATAATAAAAGTGTGTACTCCGTATATGAAGCCCTAGGGCACAATAAATTCTTTAGAAATATGCTATTTACCAAAATAATGTTTCCAAAATGTGAATTCTAATTCTATCACTCCATTACTATAATTCTTAAATACATCCCTTCCCAATTCTCTAGGAACAAAATCCAAATGCCTCAGCATGGCATAAAGGCTGCTTCATCACCTCACCTTGACATGTTCCTCTAATCCTTATCTCTCTCTCCCCCACCCTCACTAAACCACCTGCAGCTCTGGACTCGGTCTTGTCTTTGATGCTTCCCACATGCTGTTCCCTCCACCTGGAAAATTCAGTCTATTTTCCTGGCAAATTCTGCCTCCTCCTTCATAAAGTTACCTTCTCCAGGAAACTTCCCTGACCTCCATAGGAAGCTGGGGGTTGCATCACTATGGCCCACAGTCCCTTGTAGAAACCTCTCCATAGCACTTTCCTGGGAATGATTTTACATCGCTGTCTCTCTCCCCCGATTCTGATGCAATCATATGTCAGGTCACGATAACCCAGATCAAAGCAGAAGGCCTGGAATATAGGAAACTCTTTGTGAATTTTTAAGTAAATGAACGAATGAAAGCATTTAATGAAACATTATTCCAGCTAAATATGGGTGATATCCTAAGAAGCAGCTATCATCAGATAAGTTTGTCCAGAAAAAGGTTTCCTCAAGATATATTAATATTCAAGTGACTCTAGGAATAGTCACCTTATTCTTCAGTGAGAACAAATACCTTAAGGGCATAGAGATATTATTAAAATCCTCCTCTGACGTTCCACACCTATTTCTTCACACTTCCTACTACTTCCCCATAAATAACAGTCTGGAACCCTATCAAAAACACATGAAACAACTAACTGGCTACAGGTCAGCTTGGCAAAGGGGTTCTACATCTCTCCCTTACTGCATACGAGCAACCCCAATCTGGCCTAATGGTGATGTGGAGGCGAGAGGTCTTCAAATGCCTTAGAAGGAACACCTCTCCTACTACTTACTACTAGCTATTCCAT
The DNA here is from genome assembly GCF_022837055.1 of Prionailurus viverrinus. Classification (NCBI taxonomy): domain Eukaryota; kingdom Metazoa; phylum Chordata; class Mammalia; order Carnivora; family Felidae; genus Prionailurus; species Prionailurus viverrinus. The sequence continues at coordinate 72,593,919 of NC_062563.1, forward strand.
TGCAGAGACGCTGATGATTCCATAAATGTTCTATTTTAGGAGGGTGTAGACAAGGGACCAGAGGAGGTTGCACAGTGGGAAGTAGCCACAGGATTTTAAGTCAAGCTTCTAAAGCGATATTGTTTGGATTGTGGGTGGCAACGAACTAGTGGGGCATTTAACAATTTATTGAGTCTGCAGCCTGTGTTGCTTCTCATAAGGCAGTATTTTCGTAGAGTATAAAAGAATAGAATAGAAAATGTGATAGAAAGGGTTAAGCATTGTTTGGTGAGACTTCAGTTGCAGTGATTCACACCCATATATGTGAATGGTTGTGACACAAAATATCTCTCTTACTCTAACTCAGGGTCAATCCAGTTGGAAAAACACTACTCAGAGATGTCAGAATGATGATGAACAGCACCAACACAGATGACCCCTTATCTTTTCAGCTAGAAACAATTCCCTCCTGAAATGCTTGTTTACTTTGCACAGTATAATTGGCACTCAGCACACATGATTTGCATAATTCAATGTTATTTCACCTATGTGCCCTAACCTCTCAATCAGACTGTAGGCTTTGTGTGAACCAGGATGGATGACAGGTTTCATTCTACTTCACAGTTTCCTCCGGGCCTGGCCTAAGGTCTGGCACACAAAGGAGCTTCTTAATGATTATTGGTTGGTTGGCTGAATCTAAGGAACCCTCAAGTTTATGAAGAGAATCAGGTAAAATGCTTACAGAAAGAAAAAAAATCAATGACCCCTCAAGAACAATCTAAATGCCAGGTGTCCCTAAGAGAGTGACAATTGAAGAGCAGCCCAAAGAAATGCATTATGCCACCAAAAGCAAGAGCGAAGAATGGAGCCTGGACCCAGCATTGGTGAGAAAACCAGAAACGAAGAAAACCTGTTTTCAGCCTACTTAAAAATCAATGCTGTTCCCCAACCATCGAAATTGAGTGAGAAATTGCAGTGGATGAAATCAGCTGCTATTTTTATCAGAGCTTCACAGCACAAAGCATTAATAATACATCTTGTATTTATAAAGCTTTTGTTTTCCAGCATTCCACGATATGTATTGAGCCAACACGATTTGAGAATATCTATGGGATCTGGCCTTTGTTCACAAAAGACGAATTTTGCAGGCATAAAAAAAGTCAAAATATGAGCCTATTTAAATATTCAGCATCTACATGCAATTGTTCAATTATGCTGCTTCTTTGTGACCGATCTAACATGAGGCATTACAATGAAATCAGAAGCAAATGCCACATACAGAAAACCATAAAACAAGAAGAACCACCGAAATAAGGTCTTAGTATGGACTAAGCTTCCTGCCTCAATGCATAATTTATACTGCCTGTAAAGCCAACACCTGGGAACTGCTAATTTAATTAGTTTGTACTGAACATTTAATTGTAGTAAGCCAAGGTTTCAGACTAGTTTGACAGCTGTTTTCATTACTTCTAATTAATCTATGATGTTCAGCTCTCTTTCCTACCTTGCTTGGACTTTAAAGCTCACTTAGGTTTGTTTGGTCTGAGGAATAAGTTCCACTAAATGACATCATGTCGATGTTACACCCTCTTTATTTTCCCTAATTCTAACAATTTATGTGATGATAGCAGAATGTTTCAGCTTGAGGACACTCCACCTGTCTGCTACAGTCTCATTGATCTTGCCCAAGGAACAACTGGGGGGTGGGGGGTAGGGTGGGGACAGGGACAGCAACTCCCCTACAAAGTTTTCCTAGGCAGCCAGAACTTCAAAAAGGTGCCTTCAAAAAGGCATTCTTTCATTTATTCACCATTTTGCACACATTTGCTAAGTCACTTATGCCAGGCACCACAGGAGGCAAGGGAGGTTTGGTCAAATAAGATGTAGTCCTTGCCCCCAAGAACTTCCAGCTCCATAGAGGATACACAAAGGAAACCAACATTAAAAATTCAGAGCAGTCTCAGGGCTCTGAAGTCATCCGACTTTGGCTCAGGTCATGATCTCACAGTTCATGGGTTTGAGCCCCATGTTGGGCTCTATGCTGAGAGCTCAGAGCCCAGAGCCTGCTTCGGATTCTGTGTCTCCCTCTCTCTTTGCCCCTTCCCTACTCATTCTCTGTCTTTATTTCTCAAAATAAATAAACATTGAAAAAAAAATTTTTTAAAAAAGATTCAGAGCAGGCTCAACCTTACCATTTGCAGGCCTGGGCCAAGGGCACAGATAGAGGCCCCCATACCATACATCTGAATGTCTAAATGGTATAAACCAAGCTAGCAAACAGTTAAATAAAACATGTTGTCTAGTGCTCTCTTAACAAATATAACTTCAAAATGACCCAGAAGACAGGTTCGAATTTAGAACTAGCAGAACAGAAAAACACAGCCCCCAGTCTGGGTTCACTGGCCTTCTTTTCCTGCCCCATGTGTGTAGGGAAACCTTCACATGTACAAGCTCCACATGAGGCCCATTTGGACCTGTTCTTTCCATCCTCACCTCCTGTAATAATTAATGTCTGCAGAGTTCATTTTGTAATGAGTTCATCATCAGGAAATCCCTGTTCATAGTTCAAACATTTATGTAATCTATCTTTATCTTACTGTCCACATGTCTGCATTTTAGCTCCTCACTAGCCTGAGCCATTTGCAAGCAAGAACTATATTGGTGGGTTTCATAGAACAGTACTCATTATTTGTTGATCTGGGTCAAAAAAATAACTGAGGCATCAATACACTTTGCAAGAGAGTTACTACCACCAAGAATGTGAAATTACTTCTCACTGGTGATGAACACAACAAAGTATACACTGTGTCCCTTATGGAAGTGCTCAGGAAATACTCATGTTTGCAGAACCCGGCTTGACAGGCACAGAGACAACAGAAAGGGTTTCTAATTGGACAGAGAATTTTGTTTTCATGTAAATAGAGCTAGTTATTCTGGTCATAATTCCTTATGTAGATCTTAAGATAGTTATAGGGAACTTAGAACAGTCTCTAAAAATCTATCAGCCTAATAAATTTTACCAACTGCCTTATATATTCTTTTAACCATTGAATAAAAAAAACGAAGACACATTGCAATACATTTTATACTCATATACAATAGGAAATGGCATCGTGGTGACTTCTGAGGAAATAAATTCTCTCTGAGTTGCTGACCTGAGATGTGGAGGGAACAGTGATGCCGGTTTGTTTATCAAGTTGTGGCAGAAAACCTACCAAGTAGTCACTGAAAAGAAAAATATAGGCTCCTCAGCTTGCAGTTTTAAGCAGGTGTAATTTCTTCAGTCACTTTGTATGCAAAGCATTATATGAAGCATCCACTCCCCACAAAAAAGATTACCATCAAATTTGAAACAGCACCTTATACCATGGTTAATATATGACAAAATTTGCCATAAGGTAGACCTCTGTTGGCTTCTGCTACAGAGAGCTCACTCTGGTAGCCTCCCTGAGCTGTGTACATACTGAGAAAGCTGTCCCCGATTGGAGGATGGGACCGGGGGAGGGTAAGTTAAAACCTTTTGTGATTATATCAAGACTGCTGCCCACTAAGGCAGTCTTAATATTCCCCTCAGCTTTACTGAACTTTAAACAGGCTTCTTCCTGAATGAAAGCCCATGACTTCCCTTTTCTTAGAGCGTTTACTTTACAAACTTGGGACCATAAATTCTTCCTCTGTCCTTTGAGATGTAAATCTTCAACTCAGGAATATTTTCTCAAGGACCTGAAAGCCACCCCTTTGAAATGCAATCAAGAAAGATGGTGCCCCTGTCTCCCAGTCTCTGTGAGAGGGTAGGAGCCTAACTCTGATCATCAAAAATTAGCTAACATAGATGGCCTCATCACAATGACTAACTTCTCACTGAATTCCTTCATATTAGGACCCCACAGAGTTGGCAGGAAAGAGATAAGAAGTACCCGTATGGATCTCTGCTCTATGAGATTCAGAGCCAGCCTTTACCTGTTCAAGTAGATCAGAGAGGACCTGGCCAAGACAAAGGGGCATGGAAAGAAGAAAATCCCCACAAAATAAAATTCCTTGGAGAATGTAGGTTGGTGAACCAAGGTCCAGTAATTGGGACTGCCAGGTCTAGTCCAGAAGAACATATGGCTTTGCCCTGTGCTTTAGGGAAGAATACAAAGCTGCTGAGAGGACACCAAGAGAACAGTCATCCTGGAGTCCCAGCTTGGGCACACTGTGTCCTGTACAGGGACCAGGCACCACAATCATCAGGAGCCAACATCCTTGACAACACTTTGTGGCTCCAAGAGACAATAGTCATGAGGGACTCCAGTTCCCTTTGCCTGGCTCCTGGTACAGAGGCCTGAATGAGCCCCAGATGTTGGATGTTGGGGGATGGGACACATGACCCTCAAATAAAAGCTAAGGGACCCCTTGCTTTTTAGGATAGCTGCCTGAGCGAGTAATTAGAAAATGTAGAGAGATGTGAATGTATTTAAATAGGCAGTACACCCTCGTTTCTGAGCTGGTCATCATATCCATATATGTATCCTTTTTTTAAATGGAAATAGCCATGTGACCAAAAACGACTTCCACTTCTCTCTTTTCCAGAAACATGAACGAAAGCTTTGTGGGAGTAGAGTAATGGGAACTCAATCATATTTGGACAAATGGAGATGGAAGAGTGTTCACCAGGAATAATTCCCAAGCTCATGTCTTCTTCCTATTGAATATGAGTTGGTTTGTCCCAAGAATGATAAGCAGTAAAGTAAGAGCCCTGACCAGGGCCCTGGGAAACTTCAGAGAAGCCTTCCATTGTTCAGGCCCACTGGCCCTCAGGCTGTTTAGGGAGACAGCAGCATCAGAAATGGGGAGTCTGAATTACAAAGCCTCAGTAAAGGTGTGCAAAAGTTCTGCACTTTGGGGAAAATTCAGAAAGTAACTTAATGTTTATGAAACATTACCAGGCAGACTCAACTTACCAGGAATTTTATATTTAATTTAGTAGTTCTTATCACACAAACCTGACCTCTCCTGTAGAGAAAAATAAGAAAACAAAGAAAACAAAACTTCTCATAATCCCAACACTCATTGGTAAGTACTACTAATATCTATTTTGATGTATACATTTCCAAACTTTTATGTCAATGTATGCCTTTTATAAAGTGGAATCACAACATACATCCCATTTAATAACCTTTCTCAACAAATACATCACAAAACTTTTCATAAACAATAAATATAACATGCTATGTTAATGGAGACACAGTAGTTTAAAGAGAGATTTCCATACACTGACTAATTCTTTAGCAACTATTCAGACTTATACACAGTGGCATGCATACTATTTTCATTTCTAGAGCTAATGGGATTTAATTTTACTTTGCATAATAGCTGCACCATTTTGAGGTTCTGCACAAAGGGTACATGTGACAAGGAGGAGTTGCATTTATCTTTTTTATTTCTTATAACTCACCCTTCCTCCTCAACCACTGTACCAAAGAGAAAGAAGTAAGATGTTCTCCCACAAAGCATTTAAATATCCCACTGTTCTGCATTCGTTACCAAGAGGCATATTTCAACGTGACAGCTGGATGACATCTCTTCCTCTCTATTAGGATGGAGAGGAGAGGATACCCATTTCCAGGAGGAGGGCTGCCTACCTAACGTGTGTGACCTATCAGTTGATCTTTTGGACCTGCCTATTACTTTACATCACCTGCACGCTATTGAATCATTTCAGCCCTGCTGGGTAACCAAGTAAAACTGCGAAACCTCAGCTTGCTCTCTTCTCCAGCCCCACTTCTACAGCTGACTGGTCTTAAACTTTCTTAAATTAAAAGGCAAGAAAGAATCTTTCACTCCCAGAAACCATTAGGCCCCACAGCTTTGGAATGAAGTGTCTCTGACCCTTTTCATAAATATATGAAGCAAAGAAAGGTTAAAAATCCGCTGAAGGGAGCATGATCGGCCATGAGTCATTTATGCCCAGGGGTGAAATCAGAACTTGTAAATGAAGGTAAATCAATCCAGTGGTGTATCAGAGACAAGAGGAAAGAAGTAAAAATCTCAGGCTCCCTCATCACTAATATAGTAGAGCGAAGAATTCTTCAAAGATGTGGAAGGAAATGCAGAGAACAGGAGAAGCCACTCTTCAGGGACCAGGTGGGGACACTTCAGCTAGCAATGATTTCAAGTACAATAATAGTGATTTGTAGCCAAATAGGCAAAAGTAAATTTCTGAAATCATACTCCTTAAGCAAAAAAACTAATTTCAAGTTCTCTAAAGCTCCTGTATTATGTGTCTGTGACATATGTAGGATTTACTATCAGCCCTGTGTCTCTGCCATGTATTACCTAAGATGACCCCAAACTCAAAATCCATTACTGTTCATGATGCCCAGCTGGTATTCACCACCATCTTTCATGAATTACTCAGTGACATAAGGAAATCTTATCTTTGGCTCACTGGCCTTGTCCACGGCCTTCCTGCTATTCAAAATAAATGTTCTCCTTATTGACCACATTTGCAAAGAAAAAAAAAAACATTACATTTTTGTAGGCTAGTAGGAAACTGATAGGAGGGCAGCCTATATACCCCTTTCTCGGGGAACATTGACAATGCTTTGTGGTTTGAACAGGTTTGGTCATTACCTGTCAACCACAATGGAGCCCCGGGCCCTGTCTAGTGTCTCTACTACTGTTTCTTTGCTTTTTCTTTTTTTTTTAATACAGGTTAGCAAATACAATTCAGTAAATGTAAAGTAAGTGCTATTTTAGGTCTTTTAAATGCTTTCTAAATAAACAACTTCACAAGTAAGACAAAATACTATATGGGACAAAATTTCCAGACAAAATTTGATGGAAAAACATTTAAATCTACCCATCCAAGAACCTTGGTGAATTTCAAGTAGACAAAAGTCACAACAGAGGTCTGTGGGCCCCAGTGTCTGCTGCTGTAACTACCCCCCCAAGCACAGAGGCACAGAGTAAATACTTATCAAATACTTGGCATGTGGGAGGAAGGAAGGGAGGAAGAGAGGAAGGGAGGAGGGGGGCAGGGGAAAGGAAGAAAGAGAGGAAGGAAGATAAGGGGGCAGGATGGGAGGTAGAGAGGGAAGTTAACAAAGAGGTAGGAAGGAAGGAAGGAACCTGAGGGAAAACAGGGTGCAGTTGGGAAGGGAAGGGAAGGAATGAAGAGAATCACATGACCTTGAGCAGGTGACTCCATCCTTCTTGTTCCCCCGCATCCCAAGCATACAGTAAACGCAAGGAGCTGGGAATGGTGAGGGAAAAAAATCAGTGGTTTCTGGGTATTATGGGATGTTTGGAGTCAGGAATAGAGACTATAGGGTTAATTTAACCTTTTTCTGCCTCTGTCACTTCGATTTAAGCTAACCCATGTGAGCCTCTGTCCCCACCAAATAACTAATCTAGATTACCAGAACCAAACACATTGAAATGCAATGGTTGTGGTTCTGTGATTGGGCTTTTCAGATGTGCTGGGCTGGGTGGCAGGCATCCATGCCCCTGGGTGACAAGCTGCCACCAGAGTGAGTGACACTGCCCAGATCAATTCCAGCACTTCAGCAGCACAATAAATCATTAGATTGACATTAATGTCACTGACCAGGACAAAACATACAAAGGGCCAAACCAGATTTACCTTTTCAGGCTACAAAAAAAAAAAAAAAAGCTGAAATGACATCAATATTTTCCATAAAATGATAGCCATCCATGTGCCTTTCCAAACTGAGCACCAATTCCTCATTTGGGGTCTCCACTTTGAACAATAATACTAGTACCCTGATTGGAAGTCTTGGGCTAAGTTTCTTGCTTCTGGTTATCTGGGGGCGATGGGTAATTTCAGGGTGGGGGACTCTGCATGTGCAAATTCATCCTTTCTCCCTTCTAGATCTGCCTTCAAAGACACTGCCTTGGTCCGCTGTCCTGAGGCACAAAGTACACAGCAAGACTCTGCCCCATGCTGGGAGGACTACAGCTGTCCAGCACAGCCGAAGACTTGGTGAGTAATTCTTTCTATTCCAGAGTTCAATCATTAGAAACCCACACCTGAACTATGTTCTAGCTTATAGCCCAATCAGTAGCAAAGCTAACATTTTGATCTTCATCAGACTCTTTTATCTTAATTGGGTTAAAACTTAAAAAGGGAAATAAGGATGTCATTTATTACTGCTTCCCACTCTGAAACCCAATAATATGCACCAAATATTTATTCCATAGCTACTTTGGCTTTTTTCAGTGTATAATCTATAGAAGATTAGGTTGGGCACTAGACTTGGAAATCAATTCATATATATCAACTTGTATGTATGCATTCATACACATACATTAAGTATATGAAGATATTTCTATAATCATCTGAAGTATCAGCACTTTGTCAAGTCTAGTGAAGCAGCAATATCGCCCTCCTAACAAACTGGAAGATAGAAGATGCCAATAAAAATAGAAATCTCTATTTTACAAACTTCCTTTAAAAACTTAACACTTATTGCTAGTGCATATCACTATAACAAGTTTTTAGAACAAAGACTAACAAATTGTCGCCCACAGACCAAATCTAGCCTGTAACCTGTTTTTGTACAAATTGAGGGCTAAAATGATAGACTTTATATTTTTAAATGATTATAAAAAAGATTATGTAATAGAGACCATATGTGACCCACAAAGCCTAAAATATTTACTATCTGGTTCTTCCCTGAAAAAGCTTGCCAAATCCAGTTTAAAACGACTCCCTCCCAACACACACACACACACACACACACACACACACACACACACACACACCAATATTCTTGTCTCCTTTACTCCTCATCCTGTCAATGGAATGTGATAGTTTGGAGCATGAAGTCAGATAGGCCTGGGCTCCAGTTTCGGTTCTGACATTATTGGCTTTGTGACCTTAAGTTACTTAACTCCTCTCAACATCAGTTTCCTGGTCTTTAAAAGGGGATGATAATAGTACCTAACTGATAGATTTTTGGTGAAGTGTTCATAACATAAGACATGTAAGCAAGTTAGGTTATGCCTGGCATGTGGGATTGTCCAATATTGGTTACTTTTCAAGCCTGTTTATGTTACTGCACTTCTTGGTCTATGTACCCTCAAATCCACCATCCCTGGTCCCACAGTCCACCCCAGAAACAAATTATTCCTCATGAATCTAAAAACTACTGTTCTCATCAGTACAGCCATTTCACCTATTTCTATAATAACAACCATGAAACTATCATTAAGGCTATAATTTAAGAAAGAGTTCAGAGGAAAATGCTACACTATAGGGCAGCTTGGTCAAGGTGTGTGACAACCCTTCCAAACAGATGTGAAAATTCCACTGCATTTGGATCTTTTGTATGAAATAATTCAGCGTGAGGGCAACCAGCTCCTTACACAAAATAAGGGCTAAATAATCATCTCAATTTGGCAACCACAGATGCCACTGAGCTCCTTCCCCACAGTGAAACATAACACTAAGGTGATTTGGCATGAGTTTCTGTTTTCAAGTCATACAAAAGGAAATTGTTTTTAATCATTTCTACATCTTTTGCCATTGTTGCAGGAGTTTCTGAACCTTTTATCCTGCCCTCTTAGCCCATATCCAACATTTGCACTCATACTGAACTACAATCTTAACCCTTCCCAAAATATGTCCAACAGAAGGATATATTCTGCCTTCAGACACTGCCTGGCTTGGCTCTTTACCCTTCAACAGGAAAAGTAAAGAGCCACCTGAGGTTAGCCAACATTTGGGGTGATCAAGGAACAGCTTCCTGTCTGCTCTGAGCCCTGAAGATTCTCAGTCCCATCTTAGAGCATCACAGTAAAACATTTTCTCCAGAATTTTCAAGATCTGAAGGGTCTGCACATAAACAAAGACTCCAAAGGCCAATTATTGATGTTAATAAATTATATTTGTATAGCAGGTATGAAACTCAGATACATTAAAAAACATGTTGCATTTTTATATATGATAGCTTAAAAGTTTGTTTCAATCTGTCATTCTGAGGGGGTGGTGAAAATATAATCTCAGTAACCTCTTTCCCAGGGTGACCTCCAATTTCAGGAGCATGGGACCATGCATCTGCCAAGAGGACCCAGAGGGAAGCCTTTGGTGACAAGCGGTTGGAAGAGCTGTCAGAGAAAAGTGATGAAGGCTGTGGAGAAAGAGCCAGACAGCCTGGGTATGAATCCCGGCTCTGCCACTTACTAGCTATGAGACCATATATAGGAAGGCATTTAACACTTCTGTGCCTCCATTTCCTCATCTGTAAAGTGGAGATAATCATAGTACCTATGTCATAGTGTTGCCATGTGTATTAAATAAGTTAACATTTATTAAGTACTTGCACAACATTTGGTGCTTGGTAAGCATTAGATAAGTATTTGTTAAATAAATAATGAATAAATACCATCTAGTTGTGAAGCCATCGACTGAAACCCCAATCTGACTGTAACTCTTTGTCTGTCACCCAAGCATGAGATGTCCCTTGTTTCTGTCCAAATAGCCACATCAGTCCAATGGATTTCTCTGCTTCTACTCATTCTTGAGAGCAAGGAAATCATCCAACTACTTTCATGTCAAATAAGGATGTAGAAAATCCCTAGGAGGCTGTATTCCCACCCAATACACTAAAGCAAGTGTTATAATTACATAAACATATCCAACATGAAGCTGTTATTCTAGCTGTAATTCCCTAGGTCTTCAAAGAATACCAGTGTTTTTCTGCTTCACAAGAAAAAAAATACCATCCAAATATTAACTCAAAATTCAAAATTTACTGTCTCTAAAGTCAAACAGAAAGAAAAACAAACGAATTTGTTCAAACACTTGTGATTTTCCTGTCTTCCACAAAGGAATGCCGTTTTAGTCAGAAAATGATTTCAGACTTGATCCCTAAAAACCCTCAAGGTAAAACATTGTAGCTTAGATGCTTCTAATTAGGCAAATTTCAAAGAGACATTAGCTGAGAAAATCTAAAAGTTTATTGCCAAACTACAGAACGAAGTCTGATAAACACATAGTAATATTTTACACTAATAATGAATTACATGATTCTTCTAGATCTGAGATGTCCGATATAATAGCCAATAGCCACATGTGGCTCATGAGTACTTAAAATGTGGAAAGTTCACATGGAGATGGACTCTAATACATATCAGATTTCAAGGACTTAGTATAAAAAAAGTGCAAAATACCCCAATAATTTTTTATATTGATTACATATTAAAATGGTAATGTTTGGGGTACACCTGGTGGCTCAGTCAGTTGAGCGTCTGACTCCTAATTTCCTCTCAGTTCATGATCTCAGGGTCGTGAGATCGAGCTCCACATAGGGCTCCATCCTGAGTGTGGAACCTGCTTAAGATTCTCTCTCTCCCTCCCTCTGCACTTGCATGCACATGCGTGCTCTCTCTAAAAAATAAAAAATAAAAAATAAACGTTTATATTGCACATGTGGCTCATGTTACTTTTATGGATAGCACTAGTCTAGATAACATATAACTGAATCCTGTGTATTAACTCAGAGTAATCAGGTATTTCTGGTTAATAAAGATCTGTCAACTGACCCATATCTTCTTTTTGCCCTTGACAGAAAAGAAAACCACCTATATATGCTTTGTTATTTTCTCACTGTGGGAGGGACAAACTTAAATTCTTTGTATCTTTGAGTGGGATGAGAAATGCTTAGATTTGTCTTTCTATATTTGTTTTTCTTTGATATTCTTTGTTTTGTCTCATTTGAGTTCATACAGTAATTTACTATAAAAATTTAGAGTAGTGACTTATAGCAATTTTCAATATCAATTAAATGTATACAAGTCCTATTCATCATCTACTTATTGCTACTTGGGCAGCCTTTGGAATGCATAATAGATTGAAAAACCTAGACTCTCCATGACTAGAATCAATAGCTTCAGTTGGAGGAATAACCAAGAGGCAAAAGTCTTGAGAGTCATATTTCACATGTTCTGTCTCTGTGCATCACAAGAGGCATCCTATAATTATTCTGTTGACTGCTCTCCAAAAGCAAGGTACAGTAGTCCTCTTTATCCACAGGGAATACATTCCAAGACCCCCAGAGGATACCTTAAAGCACAGGTAGTACTGAACCCTATATATACTCTGTTTTTGGGGCGCCTGGGTGGCGCAGTAGGTTAAGCGTCCGACTTGAGCCAGGTCACAATCTCGCGGTCTGTGAGTTCGAGCCTCGCGTCAGGCTCTGGGCTGATGGCTCAGAGCCTGGAGCCTGTTTCCGATTCTGTGTCTCCCTCTCTCTCTGCCCCTCCCCCGTTCATGCTCTGTCTCTCTCTGTCCCAAAAATAAATTTTAAAAAAGTTGCAAAAAAAATTATACTCTGTTTTTAGTTATACATATATACCTATGATAAAGTTTAATTTAGAAATGAGGCACAGTAAGAGGTTAGCAACGCTAGCTAATTATAAAGAATAATTATAACAATATACTAAAATAATAAAAACATTTTATACATATGTAAATAATGACTGAATTATTTTTAAAGTATATTTATAAATATATAAAATGTTTTTATAAATAGGGCACCTGGGTGACTCAGTTGGTTAAGCATCCAATGTCAGCTCAGGTCATGGACTTGTGGTTCAGGGGCTCCAGCACCACGTCTCAAGCCTGCTTGAGATTCTCTCTCTACCCCTCCCCAATTCATGCTTTCTCTCTCTTTCAAAATAAATAAACTCTAAATAAATAAATATATATATATATATATATATATATATATAACCAAATCTCCCCCAAAGTATATATATATATATATATATATATATATATATATATATAAAACCAAATCTCCCCCAAAGTATATATATATATAAAACCAAATCTCCGGATGTCGGGCAAGATGGCGGCTTAGGAGGACGCTGGGCTCACCGCACGTCCTGCTGATCACTTAGATTCCATCTACATCTGCCTAAATAACCCAGAAAACCGCCAGAGGATTAGCAGAACGGAGTCGCCGGAGCCAAACTCAGACGAGAGGCCCACGGAAGAGGGTAGGAAGGGCGGCGAGGCGGTGCGCGCTCCACGGACTGGCGGGAGGGAGCCGGGGCGGAGGGGCGGCTCGCCGGCCAAGCACAGCCACCGTCTGGCTTGCAAAAGCGGAGGGGCCTGACGGACTGTGTTCCCACAACAAGCGCGACTTAGCGTCTGGGAGGTCATAAGTTAACAGCTCTGCTCGGAAAGCGGGAAGGCTGGAGGACAAAGGGAGGGAGAGCTGCTGAGCCCCCTGACAACAGAGCTCAGTTTGGTGGGGAACAAAGGCGCTCGCCAGCGCCATCTCCCCCGCCCATCCCCCAGCCGAAATCCCAAAGAGAACCTGTTCCTGCCGGGGAACTTGCTCGCTCCGCGCAAACACCCAACTCTGCGCTTCGGGGGAGCCAAACCTCCGGCAGCGGATCTGACTCCCTCCCGCTGCCACAGGGCCCCTCCTGAAGTGGATCACCTAAGGAGAAGCGATCTAAGCCTGCCCCTCCTGCCCCCGAGCACCTTGCCTACCCACCCCAGCTAATACGCCAGATCCCCAGCATCACAAGCCTGGCACGGTGCAAGTAGCCCAGACGAGCCACACCAAACCACAGTGAATCCCGCCCCTAGGAGAGGGGAAGAGAAGGCACACACCAGTCTCACCGTGGCCCCAGCGGTGGGCTGGGGACAGACATCAGGTCTGACTGCGGCCCCGCCCACCAACTCCAGTTATACACTACAGCACAGGGGAAGTGCCCTGCAGGTCCGCACCACGCCAGGGACTATCCAAAATGACCAAGCGGAAGAACTCCCCTCAGAAGAATCTCCAGGAAATAACAACAGCTAATGAGCTGATCAAAAAGGATTTAAATAATATAACAGAAAGTGAATTTAGAATAATAGTCATAAAATTAATCGCTGGGCTTGAAAACAGTATACAGGACAGCAGAGAATCTCTTGCTACAGAGATCAAGGGACTAAGGAACAGTCACGAGGAGCTGAAAAACGCTTTAAACGAAATGCATAACAAAATGGAAACCACCACAGCTCGGCTTGAAGAGGCAGAGGAGAGAATAGGTGAACTAGAAGATAAAGTTATGGAAAAAGAGGAAGCTGAGAAAAAGAGAGATAAAAAAATCCAGGAGTATGAGGGGAAAATTAGAGAATTAAGTGATACACTAAAAAGAAATAATATACGCATAATTGGTATCCCAGAGGAGGAAGAGAGAGGGAAAGGTGCTGAAGGGGTACTTGAAGAAATAATAGCTGAGAACTTCCCTGAACTGGGGAAGGAAAAAGGCATTGAAATCCAAGAGGCACAGAGAACTCCCTTCAGACGTAACTTGAATCGATCTTCTGCACGACATATCATAGTGAAACTGGCAAAATACAAGGATAAAGAGAAAATTCTGAAAGCAGCAAGGGGTAAACGTGCCCTCACATATAAAGGGAGACCTATAAGACTCGTGACTGATCTCTCTTTTGAAACTTCGCAGGCCAGAAAGAAATGGCACGAGATTTTCAGGGTGCTAGACAGAAAAAATATGCAGCCGAGAATCCTTTATCCAGAAAGTCTGTCATTTAGAATAGAAGGAGAGATAAAGGTCTTCCCAAACAAACAAAAACTGAAGGAATTTGTCACCACTAAACCAGCCCTACAAGAGATCCTAAGGGGGACCCTGTGAGACAAAGTCCCAGAGACATCACTACAAGCATAAAACATACAGACATCACAATGACTCTAAACCCGTATCTTTCTATAATAACACTGAATGTAAATGGATTAAATGCGCCAACCAAAAGACATAGGGTATCAGAATGGATAAAAAAACAAGACCCATCTATTTGCTGTCTACAAGAGACTCATTTTAGACCTGAGGACACCTTTAGATTGAGAGTGAGGGGATGGAGAACTATTTATCATGCGACTGGAAGCCAAAAGAAAGCTGGAGTAGCCATACTTATATCAGACAAACTAGACTTTAAATTAAAGGCTGTAACAAGAGATGAAGAAGGACATTATATAATAGTTACAGGGTCTATCCATCAGGAAGAGCTAACAATTATAAATGTCTATGCACCGAATACCGGAGCCCCCAAATATATAAAACAATTACTCATAAACATAAGCAACCTTATTGATAAGAATGTGGTAATTGCAGGGGACTTTAATACACCACTTACAGAAATGGATAGATCATCTAGACACACGGTCAATAAAGAAACAAGGGCCCTGAATGAGACATTGGATCAGATGGACTTGACAGATATATTTAGAACTCTGCATCCCAAAGCAACAGAATATACTTTCTTCTCGAGTGCACATGGAACATTCTCCAAGATAGATCATATACTGGGTCACAAAACAGCCCTTCATAAGTTTACAAGAATTGAAATTATACCATGCTTACTTTCAGACCACAATGCTATGAAGCTTGAAATCAACCACAGAAAAAAGTCTGGAAAACCTCCAAAAGCATGGAGGTTAAAGAACACCCTACTAACGAATGAGTGGGTCAACCAGGCAATTAGAGAAGAAATTAAAAAATATATGGAAACAAACGAAAATGAAAATACAACAATCCAAACGCTTTGGGACGCAGCAAAGGCAGTCCTGAGAGGAAAATACATTGCAATCCAGGCCTATCTCAAGAAACAAGAAAAATCCCAAATACAAAATCTAACAGCACACCTAAAGGAACTAGAAGCAGAACAGCAAAGGCAGCCTAAGCCCAGCAGAAGAAGAGAAATAATAAAGATCAGGGCAGAAATAAACAATATAGAAACTAAAAAAACTGTAGAGCAGATCAACGAAACCAAGAGTTGGTTTTTTGAAAAAATAAACAAAATTGACAAACCTCTAGCCAGGCTTCTCAAAAAGAAAAGGGAGATGACCCAAATAGATAAAATCATGAATGAAAATGGAATTATTACAACCAATCCCTCAGAGATACAAACAATTATCAGGGAATACTATGAAAAATTATATGCCAACAAACTGGACAACCTGGAAGAAATGGACAAATTCCTGAACAACCACACTCTTCCAAAACTCAATCAGGAGGAAATAGAAAGCTTGAACAGACCCATAACCAGTGAAGAAATTGAATCGGTTATCAAAAATCTCCCAACAAATAAGAGTCCAGGACCAGATGGCTTCCCAGGGGAGTTCTACCAGACGTTTAAAGCAGAGATAATACCTATCCTTCTCAAGCTATTCCAAGAAATAGAAAGGGAAGGAAAACTTCCAGACTCATTCTATGAAGCCAGTATTACTTTGATTCCTAAACCAGACAGAGACCCAGTCAAAAAAGAGAACTACAGGCCAATATCCCTGATGAATATGGATGCAAAAATTCTCAATAAGGTACTAGCAAATCGAATTCAACGGCATATAAAAAGAATTATTCACCATGATCAAGTGGGATTCATTCCTGGGATGCAGGGCTGGTTCAACATTCGCAAATCAATCAATGTGATACATCACATTAACAAAAAAAAAGAGAAGAACCATATGATCCTGTCAATCGATGCAGAAAAGGCCTTCGACAAAATCCAGCACCCTTTCTTAATAAAAACCCTTGAGAAAGTCGGGATAGAAGGAACATACTTAAAGATCATAAAAGCCATTTATGAAAAGCCCACAGCTAACATCATCCTCAACGGGGAAAAACTGAGAGCTTTTTCCCTGAGATCAGGAACACGACAAGGATGCCCACTCTCACCGCTGCTGTTTAACATAGTGCTGGAAGTTCTAGCATCAGCAATCAGACAACAAAAGGAAATCAAAGGCATCCAAATTGGCAAAGATGAAGTCAAGCTTTCGCTTTTTGCAGATGACATGATATTATACATGGAAAATCCGATAGACTCCACCAAAAGTCTGCTAGAACTGATACATGAATTCAGCAAAGTTGCAGGATACAAAATCAATGTACAGAAATCAGTTGCATTCTTATACACTAACAATGAAGCAACAGAAAGACAAATAAAGAAACTGATCCCATTCACAATTGCACCAAGAAGCATAAAATACCTAGGAATAAATCTAACCAAAGATGTAAAGGATCTGTATGCTGAAAATTATAGAAAGCTTATGAAGGAAATTGAAGAAGATTTAAAGAAATGGAAAGACATTCCCTGCTCATGGATTGGAAAAATAAATATTGTCAAAATGTCAATACTACCCAAAGCTATCTACACATTCAATGCAATCCCAATCAAAATTGCACCAGCATTCTTCTTGAAACTAGAACAAGCAATCCTAAAATTCATATGGAACCACAAAAGGCCCCGAATAGCCAAAGGAATTTTGAAGAAGAAGACCAAAGCAGGAGGCATCACAATCCCAGACTTTAGCCTCTACTACAAAGCTGTCATCATCAAGACAGCATGGTATTGGCACCAAAACAGACACATAGACCAATGGAATAGAATAGAAACCCCAGAACTAGACCCACAAACGTATGGCCAACTCATCTTTGACAAAGCAGGAAAGAACATCCAATGGAAAAAAGACAGCCTCTTTAACAAATGGTGCTGGGAGAACTGGACAGCAACATGCAGAAGGTTGAAACTAGACCACTTTCTCACACCATTCACAAAAATAAACTCAAAATGGATAAAGGACCTAAATGTGAGACAGGAAACCATCAAAACCTTAGAGGAGAAAGCAGGAAAAGACCTCTCTGACCTCAGCCGTAGCAATCTCTTACTGGACACATCCCCAAAGGCAAGGGAATTAAAAGCAAAAGTGAATTACTGGGACCTTATGAAGATAAAAAGCTTCTGCACAGCCAAGGAAACAACCAACAAAACTAAAAGGCAACCAACGGAATGGGAAAAGATATTCGCAAATGACATATCGGACAAAGGGCTAGTATCCAAAATCTATAAAGAGCTCACCAAACTCCACACCCGAAAAACAAATAACCCAGTGAAGAAATGGGCAGAAAACATGAATAGACACTTCTCTAAAGAAGACATCCGGATGGCCAACAGGCACATGAAAAGATGTTCAGCGTCGCTCCTTATCAGGGAAATACAAATCAAAACCACACTCAGGTATCACCTCACGCCAGTCAGAGTGGCCAAAATGAACAAATCCGGAGACTATAGATGCTGGAGAGGATGTGGAGAAACGGGAACCCTCTTGCACTGTTGGTGGGAATGCAAATTGGTGCAGCCGCTCTGGAAAGCAGTGTGGAGGTTCCTCAGAAAATTAAAAATAGACCTACCCTATGACCCAGCAATAGCACTGCTAGGAATTTATCCAAGGGATACAGGAGCGCTGATGCATAGGGCCACGTGTACCCCAATGTTCATAGCAGCACTCTCAACAATAGCCAAATTATGGAAAGAGCCTAAATGTCCATCAACTGATGAATGGATAAAGAAATTGTGGTTTATATACACAATGGAATATTACGTGGCAATGAGAAAAAATGAAATATGGCCTTTCGTAGCAACGTGGATGGAACTGGAGAGTGTGATGCTAAGTGAAATAAGCCATACAGAGAAAGACAGATACCATATGGTTTCACTCTTATGTGGATCCTGAGAAACTTCACAGGAACCCATGGGGGAGGGGAAGGAAAAAAAAAAAAAAAGAGGTTAGAATGGGAGAGAGCCAAAGCATAAGAGACTTAAAAACTGAGAACAAACTGAGGGTTGATGGGGGGTGGGAGGGAGGAGAGGGTGGGTGATGGGTATTGAGGAGGGCACCTTTTGGGATGAGCACTGGGTGTTGTATGGAAACCAATTTGTCAATAAATTTCATAAAAAAAAAAAAAAAAAAAAAAAAAAAAAAAAAAAAAAAAAAAAAATCTCCCCCAAAGTATATATATATATATATAAAACCAAATCTCCCCCAAAGTATGTATGTGTATATATATATATATATATATATATATATATATATAACCAAATCTCCCCCTCACTATCTGCAAATAGATCCCTGAAATGCAGAAACTTCTGGGACCATTTATATACTTATGGAGTAGGAAAGAAAAGAAGGCTTCAGCCCTTCACTGTATGAGCAGAAATCATAGAAACAATGAAATGTCTGGAATGTGAGTCAGTAGTCTGTTAGTAGGCACAACCTCTAATTTGGGGAGGCATAGCTACACTATATACTAATAGAATCACCAGTATACATCAATATAAATGGTGGTGTTGAAGTGGGCCCAGAAAAAAATGGAAGTAAAATGTGTGTACTGAATCAGCATATCCACAAGTAGAGAGCTGCTCATTGAGGGGCCCCCTAGGTGTGTCCACAAACTTGACAAGAGCCACTAGACTATAGCTTTATTTATGCACAGTGGGGTTACAAAGACAAACTAAGTCCCCAAAAGAAAAGGACTAAGATGGGATAAAGCCTGAAGGTAGGAGGACTCAGTCATATGTGCTGTTTGTCTCTCTTATTAAACTAAACCACTAAATTTTGGATTGCACATACCTAGTGCTTCCCAAATGTCTAGCAGACATAAGTCAAATTCCCCAATAGAGTAAATGTTAAATACCTAACTGGCAGGGTTGATTCTACCACATCCAGGCATCAAAATTAAAAGCAGATTTTCATTTGGGACAGAAAAAGGTGTGTAAAAGATTAATTTTAACAAGCTCTCATTTAAAGCCTTAGTTTCTTAACATCTTGTGTGTGGAAGAATTACGGGGTGCTTATGGAATGCAGATTCCCAGTCCAAATGAGAAGATCAAGGGCTGGCCCCCAATACAGGCATTTTTAACAAACACTGCAAGTGACTTTCATGCAGGCATTTGCATGGTTCACGTGTTCAGAAATTCTGACTTTAAACCTGGGCTCTGATGTATCACACATTAAATTAGATCCTCAAGTGACTCATGTACATGGTTTAAGGAAGGGGAAAGAGATCTAAGGAGACAAAAAGTTTCTGAAAATGTTCTTATTCCCAAAAAATAAACCCTACTCTCTTGGCCCACCTGTGCTTCTTAAGAAAAACACATAGTTAAAAAAATGTCTCTTTCTGGAAAGTTTGACTCAGAAGTGTATTTGTACAAAGGTTTAGTGAATTTTGTCAATCTCAAATTCTATTATGTACTTTGGTGAAGAGGAGGGCAATTTCTCACTGTCCCCAGTAAAAGAAGAATTTTATTTTATTAAAATCTTAAAATGGCTAGGAAGAAAACTGGCTGGGAATTTGCAGTGAGAGTGAAGCTTGATATTGTGTTAATTCACAAGCCCTGAAGCCTGCAGCAATATAACTCAAGGACAGGGAGTGCTTCAGGGAGATGAGTGTTCTCTTGTGTGGAAGTCAAGAATTTCCAGCAACTGAAAGCCATAATCATCACAGATTTCCTCAAGTTCTATGTTGCTTTTAGGAAACAGATAACCTAAAAATAGATACATGAGGATTTGCTTGATTTTGACAGAGTAACTTTGTGCCTATACAAAAGCCTACAAAAGCCCAAACTGAGCAAGAGAGGAGTATTAGAAGCTTTTCCAATAGAGGTAAAAAAGGAAGCACAAATATGTCTTAAGTAGGAGCAAGATTTTTTAAAGAAGGGGGAAAAAGTTAGAAATCCAAAAAGACTGACTGAGACAAGGAGAACTTTTTTTAGAGAGTGGCCTAAAGCCATCTTGACTGGCATTTTCCTAATCTGGACCTCTTTCTTTAATTTTGCCACTTTTCCATTCTGAATCTGTCTTCATCTTGCACGTTCCTCTCTATCTCAGCTCACTGACAGAACTGGACTTGAGATCAGAAGAACAACTGATTAATATTACTGTTATGCTCTGAATTTTTGTCCCCCAAAATTCATACGTTGAAGTCCCTACTCCCTGAATTTCAGAGTTTAACAGTATTTGGAGATGGGACCTTAGACAGGTGATTAAAGTAAAATGAGCCTGTTAGGGTGGGCCTGAAGCTCATCTCATTGGTGTCCTTATAAGAAGAAATGTAGACACAGGGACACAAGGGATATGTATACAAAGAGAAAAGACGACTAAGGACACAGCAAGAAGGCAGCCGTCTGCAAGCCAAGAAGAGAGGCCTCAGAAGATGCCAAACCTTCTAGCATCTGGGTCTTAGACTTCCTGCCTTCATGTATCTGTCTATACCTTTAAAGCAGACATAGTCACAACTAACCTTACCTACACAGAATTGTTAAGGTAAATTATAACATTAAAAAAAAAACTACAAATAGGGTTATACAAATGTGATACCTAAGATTGGTTACTATGAGAATTATTTCCCTGGTGCTCTCCCATTCTTGTGTTTAAAGCTGGCTATGGCGTCAGGAGGCATTAATATGCCCACTACTGTCACTGTAAGTCAGAGGTTTCCAGCTGCTATGCTGCAAGGTGGGGATACCTGACTTGTTTGTGCTCCTTGGTTCAAGTCATTGACAGTTGAGGATAAAGAGAGGTAAACATTAAGTATGAATAAGAGAAAAGGTTCTCTAGCCCACCTCATTTTCTCCAAGTCTGAAAATAATAACAAGTATTCCAGGTTGGAAAAGGAAAAAAAGTGATCATCTCAACATTTTCTCTTGTTAGATAGTTTAAAACAAGGAAGAAAAAGCTGAAGACATTGACATTTGGAAAATGAATTGGGAGAAAATAAGAGCCAGCAAGGATTTTAATGAGAGTTTTGTAATGTATTGAGGGAATAATTATAAAAATGAAAAGTATTCAAAAAAGGCTGAAACAAATCATTGAAATGCATTTGAATTCAATTTAAGGGACTATGGGGGGCAATGTAGTTAAATAAGGTATTTTTTAAAAAACAGAGAAATAAAAAATGATTCTAAAAATATAACTAACCTTTTAGGGAATACTGAAATATTTGCTTAAAAAATAAGCAGACATTACAAAAATAGTAAATGTGCAAAGTCAGATATTATATTTCAAATTAAAATGCCCTTCCAGTTCTCAGATATCTTAGTAACGAGCTCATAGGAGCTAAAGGTCTGAAAAGCTAAATTTTTCTCCTTAAATGGGAAAAAAGAAAGATTGAAAGAACATTAGATGTTGTAATGGATTATTTAGAGAGATGTCTTGATTTTTAAAAGTTCTAATTTTCTTCTAAGATGTGATCCTCAAATTTTAGTATGCATCAAATCATCTAGAAGGCTGGTAATCCCCAGATTTTCTGAGTTATGAGGACTAGGATAAAGCTCAAGAGTTTACATTTGAGCAAATTTCAAAGTGAGGGTGATGCTGCTGGTCTTAGCTCACCTTGTGAACTAATATTATATGACAAGGATGTTGGAGTTCCACTTGAACACAAAGGATTGAATATATTTATTTATTTACACAGAATGATGCGGAGTATTTGTATTTAAAATACAACTCTGTATTTTTACAGACTTAAAAACATTAAAAACAAGTTTTAAGGGCTAGAAAACAAATAGATAAGAGGCAATTGGCCCAGAGGATCACAGAAAGTTGAAAGCTAAGCACCATTTGGGAACAGGCAGTCTCAAATGGAAGTATGCAAGGCTCAAGAACTGCAGGCATCAGATACCTTTAAGAAAACAGTAAAGGTAGGACTGAAAATAGGACAATTGGTTGAAAATCTTTAAAAAGGAGCAACTAAGCCCCAGGTCTCCTTCTATGTAACCCAGCAGAAGACTGCATGTTTATCATCTGAAGAGGTTAAAGTATGAAGGAGGAACCTGGCAAAGCTTGGGAAGTGCTTTACTAAAAAGCCAAGGGCATAAATGGAAAAGCTACACACTGAAAAGTGAGACATCCTCCCACCCCACCCTCCACCTCTGGCTCCTTCCCTTGATCCCTACCCAAAATACTAACTGGTAAGCAGAAAATTGAAAACTTTCTCTGTGGTGAAATTGATCAGACCAAGAGAAAATATCCATTGATACTGATACTAGGGATTCCCCCATGAAATAGGATCACTCTCCAGTTATCCTACACTGAAGACCAATGAATACACTCCATGCACACACAAACAGGTTCCCATTAGTATTGTAGTGCCTTACTCTGAAGTATGAATTATTACCCAAGAGTAATCAAATAGTAGAGGAAACAAAGTTAATAAAGCAACAATTCAAACATCAAGTTAACAATTATAAATAATGTTTTTAAAAGAAAAAGAAGAGATACTGCATTCACGAAAAAAAGCAGGACGCAATTTTAATTGTTTTTTTTTTTTTTAATTTTTTTTTTAACGTTTATTTATTTTTGAGACAGAGAGAGGCAGAGCATGAACGGGGGAGGGTCAGAGAGAGAGGGAGACACAGAATCGGAAGCAGGCTCCAGGTTCTGGGCCATCATCAGCCCAGAGCCCGACGCGGGGCTCGAACTCACGGACCGTGAGATCGTGACCTGAGCTGAGGTCGGACGCCCAACCGACTGAGCCACCCAGGCGCCCCCAATTTTAATTGTTTTTAAAGCAACACTCTGAGAACAACAAATATTAAAACATGATGACAGAAAATGAAATATAAAGCTGAGAAATCTCTAAGAAAGTATAGTAGTAAAGCAAAAAGAGATAGAAAGTGTTCCTATAAGACAGTGGTGACCAACCGGATGTGATTTTGCCTCTTACAGGACATTTAGCAATGTCTGGAGACATCCAGGGCTGTCACAATGGAGGATATGGCCACTACTGTCATATAGTGAGTAGAGGCAAGGTGCTGCTAAACAT
The DNA here is from genome assembly GCF_022837055.1 of Prionailurus viverrinus. Classification (NCBI taxonomy): domain Eukaryota; kingdom Metazoa; phylum Chordata; class Mammalia; order Carnivora; family Felidae; genus Prionailurus; species Prionailurus viverrinus. The sequence continues at coordinate 72,617,526 of NC_062563.1, forward strand.
TCTGGAATGCACAGGGCAGTTGCCCACAACAAAAATCTCTTCCCAAAAGTCAGGATATCAAGGTTGAGAAACCCTGCCATAAGATAATGCAGCCACTTTCCATCACCTACAAAAATATACAAATTAACAAGAGCAAATGAACTGCTCATAACCCACAATAACAATATAAATAGGAGTCAAAAAAATACTGTGAACTTCAAGTTGCTTGTAAATAAGGAAATAAGTGTCCAAATCCAGAGTGGAAAGTCAGGGCAGAGAATATATCAAAGAGGGAAGGAAAAGGGATGAGCATGGAGGGGAAAGAAGGAAAGAGAGGGTCTAGGGTGAGTACTAAACAAATTTAACCCCAGAGGAAGAAAGTCAACTCAAAGTATGGAAACATACTAGAAACAGGTCTCAGTTTGGTACCACTGGCATCTGGTAAATCAAAAGGAAAGGGTTTGAGAGAATACAAGACCCAGAACACCACTCTGGGGCAGGCATGCTCTGGTGCCATGTGGAAATTAAGGGTGCCAGAACAGCAAAAGACAATTGCAATCTGAACACACATCAACAACCCTTTCCTCTCCAGCTCAAAATAAACAAACAACAACAAAAACTAGAAAATAATACAAACTTCTCATCCCCAGTTTATCAGTATAATTGGTGGTCCCAGGAAAATAAGACAGTCTTCATCATTCACTGAAGAGATTCAGTCTCTTCAGAGAAACTGCTGCATGACTGCATGCCTCGATCTTACTGAGGCATAAGGAAAAGTTTGTCCAGCCAATCATAGCTTTTTCTCTAAAACACAATTTTCTCTCCATTAATCTCTTAATTTTAGCATCTTTTGCAAACCAAATAGGCTAAGAATTTCTCCAGTCATTAAATCCTGGTTCCTTTTCATTTAAAAGTTCTTCCCTCAGAAGTTTATATAATACAGGCCTATCTTAAGAAGTAAGAAAAAAAAACCTCAGATAAATAACCTAACTTTACCCCTTAAAGGAGTAAGAAAAAGAAGAACAAATAAAACCAAAACCCAACACAGGAAGGAAATAATAAAAAATTAGAGCAGAAATTACTGATACAGAAACTAAAAAACATAATAAACAGATCAATGAAACAGGAGACGATTTTTTGGGAAGATCAACTAAATTAATAAACCTTGAGCAAGCCTCGTTAAAAAAGAGAAAGAGAACCCAAATAAAATCACAAATGAAAGATGAGAAATAACAACCATAGAAACACAAACAATCTTAACAAAATATTAGGAAAACCTATACACCAACAAATTGGACAGCTTGGAAGTGAATAAATTCCTAGAAACATATAACCTACCAAAACTAAAGGAGAAAGAAACAGAAAATTATAACAGAGTAATTACCAGCAATGAAATGGAATCAGTAATCAAAGAATTCCCAACAAATCTGGGAAACAAAACAAATGAACATATGGGAAGGGGTAGGGGGAAGAAAAGAGAGGGAAACAAACCACATGAGACTCTTAATGATAGAGAATAGAGATAGAGACTCTTGATGGAGGCATGTGGGTGGGAGATGGACTAGATGGGTGAAGGGGAATAAGGAGGGTGTACCTTGTAGTGATGAGCACTGGGTTTTGTGAGTGACAAATCACTAATTATACTCCAGAAACAAATACTGCACTGTATGTTAACTAACTAAAATTTAAATTAAAAAAAAAATTCTCTGGGGCACCTGGGTGGTTCAGTCAGTTAAGTGTCCAGCTTCAGCTCAGGTCATGATCTCTTGGTTCATGAGTTCAAGCCCCATGTCGGCCTCTGTGCTTACCACTCAGAGCCTGGAGCCTGCTTCAGATTCTCTCTCTCTGTCTCTCTCCTCCTTCTCCTCCTCCTCCTCCTCCTCCTCCTCCATTCATACTCTCTCTTTTTCTCTCTTTCTCTACCCCTCCCCTACTTATTCTCTCTCTGTCTCTGTCTCTCTCTCTGTCTCTGTCTCTCTCTCGAAAATAAATAAAACATTTTTAAAAAAATTTTTTTGAATTCTCAACAAATAAAAATGCAGAACCAGATGGCTTCACAGGCAAATTCTGCAAAACATTCAACCAAGAGTTAATACCTGTCCTCCTCAAACTATTCCAAAAAATACAAAAGGAAAGAAAACTTTCAAATTCATTATTTGAATCCAATATCACCCTGATACCAAAAACCAGGTAAAGATACCACAAAACAAAAGAGATCTACAGACCAATATCTCTCATGAACATGGATGCAAAAATCCTCAACAAAATATTAGCAAACCAAATCCAACTATACATTTAAAAAAATCATGCATTACAATCAAGTAGGATTTATTTCCAGGATTCAAGGATGATTCAATATTTGCAAAACAATCAGAATGCTACATCACATCAATAAGATAAAGGATAAAAACCATATGATCATTTCAATAGATATCAAAAAAAGCATTTGTCAAAGTACAACATCCATTCATGATAAAAACCCTCTGCAAAGTAAGTCTAGAGGGACCATACCTCAATATAATAAAGGCCTTAAATGAAAAACCCAGTCAACATCATACTCAGTGGGGAAAAACTGAGAGCTTTCCCCTTAAGATCAGGAACAAAACAACATTTTTATTCAGCAAAATACCACACAACAATTAGACAACAAAAAGAAATAAAAGGAATCCAAATTGGTAAGGAAGATGCAAATGACATGATACTATACATAAAAAATCCTAAAGACAGAACGGAGTCGCCGGAGCCAAGCGCAGACGAGAGGTCCACGGAAGAGGGTAGGAAGAGCGGCAAGGCGGTGCGCGCTACACGGACTGGCAGGAGGGAGCCGGGGCGGAGGGGCGGCTCGCCGGCCAAGCCAAGCCCCCGAGTCTGGCTGGCAAAAGCGGAGGGGCCTGACGGACTGTGTTCCGACAGCAAGCGCGACTTAGCGTCTGGGAGGTCATTAGTTAACATCTCTGCTTGGAAAGCGGGAAGGCTGGAGGACAAAGGGAGGGAGAGCTGCTGAGCCCCTAGACGACAGAGCTCAGTTTGGTGGGGAACAAAGGCGCTCGCCAGTGCCATCTCCCCCGCCCATCCCCCAGCCAAAATCCCAAAGAGAACCAGTTCCTGCCAGGGAACTTGCTCGCTCCGCGCAAACACCCAACTCTGCGCTTCTGCGGAGCTAAACCTCCGGCAGCGGATCTGACTCCCTCCCGCTGCCACAGGGCCCCTCCTGAAGTGGATCACCTAAGGAGAAGCGATCTAAGCCTGCCCCTCCTGCCCCTGTGCACCTTGCCTACCCACCCCTGCTAATACGCCAGATCCCCAGCATCACAAGCCTGGCAGTGTGCAAGTAGCCCAGACGGCCACGCCACCCCACAGTGAATCCCGCCCCTAGGAGAGGGGAAGAGAAGGCACACACCAGTCTGACTGTGGCCCCAGCAGTGGCCTGGGGGCAGACATCAGGTCTGACTGTGGCCCCGCCCACCAACTCCAGTTATACACCACAGCACAGGGGAAGTGCCCTGCAGGTCCTCACCACGCCAGGGACTATCCAAAATGACCAAGCGGAAGAACTCCCCTCAGAAGAATCTCCAGGAAATAACAACAGCTAATGAGCTGATCAAAAAGGATTTAAATAATATAACAGAAAGTGAATTTAGAATAATAGTCATAAAATTAATCGCTGGGCTTGAAAACAGTATAGAGGACAGCAGAGAATCTCTTGCTACAGAGATCAAGGGACTAAGGAACAGTCACGAGGAGCTGAAAAATGCTTTAAATGAAATGCAAAACAAAATGGAAACCACCACGGCTCGGATGGAAGAGGCAGAGGAGAGAATAGGTGAACTAGAAGATAAAGTTATGGAAAAAGAGGAAGCTGAGAAAAAGAGAGATAAAAAAATCCAGGAGTATGAGGGGAAAATTAGAGAAATAAGTGACACACTAAAAAGAAATAATATACGCATAATTGGTATCCCAGAGGAGGAAGAAAGAGGGAAAGGTGCTGAAGGGGTACTTGAAGAAATAATAGCTGAGAACTTCCCTGAACTGGGGAAGGAAAAAGGCATTGAAATCCAAGAGGCACAGAGAACTCCCTTCAGACGGAACTTGAATCGATCTTCTGCACGACATATCATAGTGAAACTGGCAAAATACAAGGATAAAGAGAAAATTCTGAAAGCAGCAAGGGGTAAACGTGCCCTCACATATAAAGGGAGACCTATAAGACTCGTGACTGATCTCTCTTTTGAAACTTCGCAGGCCAGAAAGAATTGGCACGAGATTTTCAGGGTGCTAGACAGAAAAAATATGCAGCCGAGAATCTTTTATCCAGCAAGTCTGTCATTTAGAATAGAAGGAGAGATAACGGTCTTCCCAAACAAACAAAAACTGAAGGAATTTGTCACCACTAAACCAGCACTACAAGAGATCCTAAGGGGGACCCTGTGAGACAAAGTACCAGAGACCTCACTACAAGCATAAAACATACAGACATCACAATGACTCTAAACCCGTATCTTTCTATAATAACACTGAATGTAAATGGATTAAATGCGCCAACCAAAAGACATAGGGTATCAGAATGGATAAAAAAACAAGACCCATCTATTTGCTGTCTACAAGAGACTCATTTTAGACCTGAGGACACCTTTAGATTGAGAGTGAGGGGATGGAGAACTATTTATCATGCGACTGGAAGCCAAAAGAAACCTGGAGTAGCCATACTTATATCAGACAAACTAGACTTTAAATTAAAGGCTGTATCAAGAGATGAAGAAGGACATTATATAATAGTTACAGGGTCTATCCATCAGGAAGAGCTAACAATTATAAATGCCTATGAGCCGAATACTGGAGCCCCCAAGTATATAAAACAATTACTCATAAACATAAGCAACCTTATTGATAAGAATGTGGTAATTGCAGGGGACTTTAACACTCCACTTACAGAAATGGATAGATCATCTAGACACACGATCAATCAAGAAACAAGGGCCCTGAATGAGACATTGGATCAGATGGACTTGACAGATATATTTAGAACTCTGCATCCCAAAGCAACAGAATATACTTTCTTCTCGAGTGCACATGGAACATTCTCCAAGATAGATCATATACTGGGTCACAAAACAGCCCTTAATAAGTTTACAAGAATTGAAATTATACCATGCATACTTTCAGACCACAATGCTATGAAGCTTGAAATCAACCACAGAAAAAAGTCTGGAAAACCTCCAAAAGCATGGAGGCTAAAGAACACCCTACTAACGAATGAGTGGGTCAACCAGGCAATTAGAGAAGAAATTAAAAAATATATGGAAACAAACGAAAATGAAAATACAACAATCCAAACGCTTTGGGACGCAGCAAAGGCAGTCCTGAGAGGAAAATACATTGCAATCCAGGCCTATCTCAAGAAACAAGAAAAATCCCAAATACAAAATCTAACAACACACCTAAAGGAAATAGAAGCAGAACAGCAAAGACAGCCTAAACCCAGCAGAAGAAGAGAAATAATAAAGATCAGAGCAGAAATAAACAATATAGAATCTAAAAAAACTGTAGAGCAGATCAACAAAACCAAGAGTTGGTTTTTTGAAAAAATAAACAAAATTGACAAACCTCTAGCCAGGCTTCTCAAAAAGAAAAGGGAGATGACCCAAATAGATAAAATCATGAATGAAAATGGAATTATTACAACCAATCCCTCAGAGATACAAACAATTATCAGGGAATACTATGAAAAATTATATGCCAACAAATTGGACAACCTGGAAGAAATGGACAAATTCCTAAACACCCACACTCTTGCAAAACTCAATCAGGAGGAAATAGAAAGCTTGAACAGACCCATAACCAGCGAAGAAATTGAATCGGTTATCAAAAATCTCCCAACAAATAAGAGTCCAGGACCAGATGGCTTCCCAGGGGAGTTCTACCAGACGTTTAAAGCAGAGATAATACCTATCCTTCTCAAGCTATTCCAAGAAATAGAAAGGGAAGGAAAACTTCCAGACTCATTCTATGAAGCCAGTATTACTTTGATTCCTAACCCAGACAGAGACCCAGTAAAAAAAGAGAACTACAGGCCAATATCCCTGATGAATATGGACGCAAAAATTCTCAATAAGATACTAGCAAATCGAATTCAACGGCATATAAAAAGAATTATTCACCATGATCAAGTGGGATTCATTCCTGGGATGCAGGGCTGGTTCAACATTCGCAAATCAATCAACGTGATACATCACATTAACAAAAAAAGAGAGAAGAACCATATGATCCTGTCAATCGATGCAGAAAAGGCCTTTGACAAAATCCAGCACCCTTTCTTAATAAAAACCCTTGAGAAAGTCGGGTAGAAGGAACATACTTAAAGATCATAAAAGCCATTTATGAAAAGCCCACAGCTAACATCATCCTCAACGGGGAAAAACTGAGAGCTTTTTCCCTGAGATCAGGAACACGACAGGGATGCCCACTCTCACCGCTGTTGTTTAACATAGTGCTGGAAGTTCTAGCATCAGCAATCAGACAACGAAAGGAAATCAAAGGCATCAAAATTGGCAAAGATGAAGTCAAGCTTTCGCTTTTTGCAGATGACATGATATTATACATGGAAAATACGATAGACTCCACCAAAAGTCTGCTAGAACTGATACATGAATTCAGCAATGTTGCAGGATACAAAATCAATGTACAGAAATCAGTTGCATTCTTATACACTAACAATGAAGCAACAGAAAGACAAATAAAGAAACTGATCCCATTCACAATTGCACCAAGAAGCATAAAATACCTAGGAATAAATCTAACCAAAGATGTAAGGGATCTGTATGCTGAAAACTATAGAAAACTTATGAAGGTAATTGAAGAAGATTTAGAGAAATGGAAAGACATTCCCTGCTCATGGATTGGAAAAATAAATATTGTCAAAATGTCAATACCACCCAAAGCTATCTACACATTCAATGCAATCCCAATCAAAATTGCACCAGCATTCTTCTCGAAACTAGAACAAGCAATCCTAAAATTCATATGGAACCACAAAAGGTCCCGAATAGCCAAAGTAATTTTGAAGAAGAAGACCAAAGCAGGAGGCATCACAATCCCAGACTTTAGCCTCTACTACAAAGCTGTCATCATCAAGACAGCATGGTATTGGCACAAAAACAGACACATAGACCAATGGAATAGAATAGAAACCCCAGAACTAGACCCACAAACGTATGGCCAACTCATCTTTGACAAAGCAGGAAAGAACATCCAATGGAAAAAAGACAGCCTCTTTAACAAATGGTGCTGGGAGAACTGGACAGCAACATGCAGAAGGTTGAAACTAGACCACTTTCTCACACCATTCACAAAAATAAACTCAAAATGGATAAAGGACCTAAATGTGAGACAGGAAACCATCAAAACCTTAGAGGAGAAAGCAGGAAAAGACCTCTCTGACCTCAGCCGTAGCAATCTCTTACTCGACACATCGCCAAAGGCAAGGGAATTAAAAGCAAAAGTGAATTACTGGGACCTTATGAAGATAAAAAGCTTCTGCACAGCAAAGGAAACAACCAACAAAACTAAAAGGCAACCAACGGAATGGGAAAAGATATTCGCAAATGACATATCGGACAAAGGGCTAGTATCCAAAATCTATAAAGAGCTCACCAAACTCCACACCCGAAAAACAAATAACCCAGTGAAGAAATGGGCAGAAAACATGAATAGACACTTCTCTAAAGAAGACATCCGGATGGCCAACAGGCACATGAAAAGATGTTCAACGTTGCTCCTTATCAGGGAAATACAAATCAAAACCACACTCAGATATCACCTCACGCCAGTCAGAGTGGCCAAAATGAACAAATCAGGAGACTATAGATGCTGGAGAGGATGTGGAGAAATGGGAACCCTCTTGTACTGTTGGTGGGAATGCAAATTGGTGCAGCTTCTCTGGAAAGCAGTGTGGAGGTTCCTCAGAAAATTAAAAATAGACCTACCCTATGACCCAGCAATAGCACTGCTAGGAATTTATCCAAGGGATACAGGAGTACTGATGCATAGGGGCACTTGTACCCCAATGTTCATAGCAGCACTCTCAACAATAGCCAAATTATGGAAAGAGCCTAAATGTCCATCAACTGATGAATGGATAAAGAAATTGTGGTTTATATACACAATGGAATACTACGTGGCAATGAGAAAAAATGAAATATGGCCTTTTGTAGCAACGTGGATGGAACTGGAGAGTGTGATGCTAAGTGAAATAAGCCATACAGAGAAAGACAGATACCATATGGTTTCACTCTTATGTGGATCCTGAGAAACAGGATCCTGAGAAACAGGAACCCATGGGGAAGGGGAAGGAAAAAAAAAAAAGAGGTTAGAGTGGGAGAGAGCCAAAGCATAAGAAACTGTTAAAAACTGAGAACAAACTGAGGGTTGATGGGGGGTGGGAGGGAGGAGAGGGTGGGTGATGGGTATTGAGGAGGGCACCTTTTGGGATGAGCACTGGGTGTTGTATGGAAACCAATTTGACAATAAATTTCATATATAAAAAAAAAAATCCTAAAGACTCCACCAAAAAAACTACTAGAACTGATAAATATAAAATCAGTAAAGTTGCAGGATATAAAATCAATGTACAGAAATCTGTTGCATTCCTACACACTAATAATGAAGCAGCAGAAAATGAAGTTATGAAAACAATGTCATTTATAATTGCAACAAAAATAAAATATCTAGGAATAAACTTAACCAAAGAGGTGAATTGCTATAATCAGAACATTGAATACTCTGGTTTCTCTTCAGATCAAATAAATCTTTCCCCTTTTACTGAAAATTGAAATTGAAGACAACACAAAGAAATGGAAAGACATTCCGTGCTATTGGATTGGAAAAATAAATATTATTAAAATATCTATACTACACAAAGCAATCCACAGATTTAATGCAATCCTTATCAAAACACCAACAGCATTTTTCACAGAACTAGGAAAATCCTAAAATTTGTATCAAACCACAAAATACCTCAAATAGCCAAATCAATCTTGAAAAAGAAAAACAAAAACTGAAGCAATCACAATTCCAGATTTCAACTTATATTACAAAGTGGTAGTAATTAAAACAGTATGGCTCTGGAAGAGGGGCCAAGCAGCATGGAAATTCCCTGCTTCTCTCATCCCTGAAAACAACTAGATCAGCACCAAACCATTTTGCACACCTAGAAAACTGATCTGAGAATTAACACAACAATCTGCATAACTTGAGCCACAGAACGTAGGAGGTACATGGCACTCAGAGGTGAAATAAGGGAGAGAGAAGCCACAGAACATAGGGAACTGTTTTGTGGACAGAGGACAGAGAAAAAGGGGAGACGCAGGAAAAGCATCCCCACCCCAGAAGTAGCTGGAGAGAAGGAGAAAGAGTGGAAACACCCACAAGTGACTAAACAAGTGATTGAATACCATTAGGACTCTATAAACAAGGGAGAGCAATCAGAGATTCTCCAGCTCGATACCTGGTGGTGCCCTGGTGGGAAGGGCGAATCCCCAAGAGTAGGCAGCAAGGTCCGAGGAGTCAACAGCCACACAAGGAGAAATGGTTCCCCTGCTAAGGGGTCATTTGGTAGAAGCCGAATGGCCTCCTCACAGGCAAAGGTCCCAGAAGACCCCAGAGAATAGCTGTGTTTGCTGTTATTAGAACAAAGATGCAAGGGTGTGGTAAAACCTGGCACCAGCTGTGTGTTGTGTTTTGCCATAATCTTTAAACCTCTGCTGCTGCAAGATCACATGAACTTTTTCTGGGGAAAGCCATCACCTGGACACAATCCCTGAGCCTTTGCAACAGCGCAATCACACGAACATTTCCGGGGCAAGCCAGCACCTGACCATTGCTCCAGGAGACCCTCCCCCGGGGGGGTTAGAGTGGGGCCATGCCACAGGGCCCTTAGAAGCAGGGGGGTTAGAAACACAGACCCATTTGGGATAAAATTCGGGTGGGAGGTACTGCCTGGCAGTCTATGGCTTGGACTTGGACAGTGTAAAAGTGGGGAGTTGAGGGAAGCCACAGGCAAGGGAGGGGTGTTTGATTGCTGGTAAGTGAGAGTGAAGTTTCCCTGTGCCAGAGACTGGGAAGCTAGGTGAAGCCATTTTCACCTCTCCTTCACATGTACATACATGCCCAAGTGCACATGTGTCACACCTATCCACCCCAATGAGCTAAGCAGTGCCACCTAGAAGAGAATGGAGCAGTTATACAAAGCCCTAGCCAACTGTTCCAACCAAGCCCCAGAGGAGCCACACAAGTCTCTTCCTGCTTAGTATATGGACTATAAAGTGTGACATAGCTTGACTTTTAGGGGAAACTGGATGTAATTTCATTCAGCTTTCATTCTGTTCACTAGTCAATATATTGGGGTGTTTTGTTTTGTTTTGTTTTGTTTTGTTTTGTTTCTCTTTTCTTAATCTTGGATATAGACAGAAAAATTTTTTATTTTCCATTTTTATAAAAAATTAATTTTTTTACTATAGCTTTTTTATAAATTTTTTCTCTTTTACTTTCTTCACTTCATTTTATTCTACTTTACTGAATACACTTGTTTTAATTTTTAAACATTTTATTAAGTTTTTCCTCTTTTCTTTCCCTTTTTTCTCTATTCTATCAAGCTTCTTTCAAAAACCAGACCAAAATACACCTAATATCTAGTTTCCTTTATCTGATTTTCTCTGTTGTTTTTAATTTTTGTGTTTTATTTCTTTTTTATTAATTCTTCTACTTCCTCCAAAATGACAAAATGAAGGAATTCACCCCAAAAGAAAGAACAAGAAGAAATGATAACCAGGGATTTAATCAACGCAGATAGATATAAGCAAGATGTCTGAACTAGAATTTAGAATCACAATAACAAAAATACTATCTGGGGTTGAAAAAAGCTTAGAATCCCTTTCTGCAGAGATAAAAGAAGTAAAATCTATAAAGATAAAATTTTAAATGCTATAACTGAGATACAATCTTGAATGGTGCCACAGTGGCAAGGTTGGAAGAAGCAGAGCAGTGAATCAGCGATATAGAAGACAAAATTTGGACAATAATGAAGCAGAGATAAAGAAGGAAACTAAGGCAAAAGAGCATGGTACAAGAATTAGAGAATTCAGTGGCTCATTAAAAAAGGAATAACATCCAAATCATAGGAGTCCCAGAAGACGAAGAGAGAGAAAAAGGGGTAGATGGTTTATGTGAGCAAATCATAGTGGAAAACTTCTCTAACCTGGGGAAAGACACAGACATAAGAATCCAGGAAGCACAGAGAACTTCCATTAGATTAAAAAAAAAAATTAACACAGCATATTCACAAATACACAGACAAGGAAGAATTATGAAAGCAGCAAGGGAAAAGAGTCCTTAACCTGTAAGGGAAGACAGATCAGGTTCACAACAGACCTATCCACAGAAACTTGGCAGGCCAGAAAGGAGTGGCAGTATGTAATCAACGTGCTGAATCAGAAAAATATGCAGCAAGAATTCTTTACCCAGCAAGGCTGTCATTCAAAATAGAAGCAGACATAAAAAGTTTCCCAGACAAACAAAAGCTAAAGGACTTCATGATCACTAAACCAATCCTGCAAGAAACGTTAAGGGGGACTCTCTGAGAGGAGAAAAGATGAAACAAAACAAAAAAGACAAAAAGACTAGAAAGGACCAGAGAGCACCACCAGAAACTCCAACTCTACAAGCAACACAATGGCAATAAATTCATATCCAGTATTCACTTTAAATGTCTTTAGACTAAACACTCTAACCAAAGACATAGGGTATCAGAATGCATAAGAAAACAAGATCCATCCATATGCTGTTTACAAGAGACCATTTTAGACCTAAAGACATCTTCAGATTGAAAGTAAGGGATGGAGAACTGTCTATCATGCTAATGGTCGCCAAAAGAAAGCTGGAGTAGCCATACTTATATCAGACAATCTAGATTTTAAAATAAAGACTGTAACAAGAGATGAAGAAGGGCATTATATCAAAATTAAGGGGTCTACCCACAAAGATCTAACAATTATAAACATTTATGCCCCCAACATGAAAACCCAAATATATAAATCAATTAATCACAAACATATAGAAACTCATTGATAATGATACCATAATAGAGGGAATTTAACATTCCACTTACAACAATGGACAGGTCATCTAAGCAAAAAATCAACAAGGAAACAATGGCTTTGAATGACACACTGGGCCAATGGACTTAATGGATATATTCAAAACATTTCATCCTATAGCAGCAGAATACACATTCTTCTCGAGTGCACATGGAACATTCTCCAGAATAGATCACATACCGGGACACAAATCAGCCCTCAACAAGTACAAAAAGATCGAGATAATACTGTGCATATTTTTAGACCACAACACTATGAAACTCGAAATCAACCACAAGAAAAAATTTGGAAAGACAATGAATACTTGGAGACTAAAGAACATCCTACTAAAGAATTAATGGGCTAACCAAGAAGTTAAAGAGGAAATTAAAAAGTACATGGAAGCCAATGAAAATGGTAACACCACAGCCCAAAACTTCTGGGATGCAGCAAATGTGGTCAAAAGGGGGAAGTATATAGCAGTCTAGGCCTTCCTAAAGAAGAAAGAAAGGTCTCAGATACACAACTTAACCATACACCTTAAAGAGCTGGAAAAAAATAAACAGCAAATAAAACACAAAACCAGCATAAGATGGGAAATAACAAAGATTAGAGCAGAAATCAACACTATCAAAAAAAAAAAAAATAGAACAGATCAATGAAACCAGGAGCTGGTTCTTTGAAAGAATCAACAAAATTGATAAACCCCTAGCCAATTTGATCAAAAAGAAAAAGGACCCAAATAAATAAAATCAAGAATGAAGGAGTAGAGATAGCAACCAACACCACAGAAATACAAATAATAAGAGAGTATAATGAGCAATTATATGCCAATATATTGGGCAATGTGGAAGAAATGGACAAATCCCTAGAAACGTATAAACTACCAAACTGAAATAAGAAGAAATAGGAAATTTGAGCAGACCCATAACCAGTAAAGAAACTGAATTAGTAATCAAAAATCTCCCAAAAAACAAGAGTCCAGGGATGTATGGCTTTCCAGGGGAATTCTACCAAACATTTAAAGAACAGTTGCCACCTGTTCTTTTGAAGCTGTTACAAAAAATAGAAATGGAAGTAAAACCTCCAAACTCCTTCTATAAGGCCAGCATTACCCTGATTCCAAAACCAAAGACCCTACTAAAAAGGAGAACTATAGACCAGTTTCCCTGATGAACATGGATGCAAAATTCTCAAAAAGATACTAGCCAACTGAATCCAACAATACATTAACAGAATAATTCACCACAATCAAGTGGGCTTTGATCTGGGCCTGGGATGCAGGGCTGGTTAAGTATGTGCAAATCAATCAATGTGATACACTACATTAATAAAAGAAAGGACAAGAAGCACATGATCCTTTCAATAGATGCAAGGAAAGCATTTGACAAAATACAGCATCCTTTCTTAACAAAAAAGTAGGAATAGAAAGATCATACTTCAAGATCATAAAAGCAATGTACAAAAGACCCACCGCTAATATCATTCTCAATGGGAAAAACAGAGAGCTTTCCTCCTAAAGTCAAGAATGCAACAGGGATGTAGACTCTCGCCACTGTTATTCAACATAATATTGGAAGTCCTAGTCTCAGCGAACATACAACACAAAGAAATAAAAGGCATTCAAATCGGCAAGGAGGAATTCAAACTCTCACTCTTTGCAGACGATATGATACTCTATATGGAAAACCCAAAATGTTCCACCAAAAAACCGCTAGAACTGATCCATGAGTTCAGCAAAGTTGCAGGTATAAAATCAATGCACAGAAATCAGCTGATTCCTATAAACTAAAAATGAAGAGGCAGAAAGAGAAATCAAGGAATCTTTCCCATTTACAAGTGTGCCAAAAACCATAAAATACCTAGGAATAAACCTAATCAAAGAGGTGAGAAATCTATACACTGAAAATTATTAAGAGCTTATGAAAGAAATTGAAGAAGACACAAAAAAGTGGAAAATATTCCATGGTCATGGATTGGAAGAACAAATATTGTTAAAATACCAATGCTACCCAAAGCAATCTACATATTCAATGCAATATCTGATAAAGTAACACCACCATTCTTCACAGAGCTAGAACAAACAGTCCTAAAATTTGTGTGGAACCAGAAAAGAACCCAAATAGGCAAAGCAATACTGAAAAAGAAAATCAAAGCTGGAGGCATCACAATTCCAGACTTCAAAGTGTATTTAAAAACTATAATCATCAAGATAGTATGGTACTGGCACAAAAACAGACAGATCAATGGAACAGAATAGAGAACCCAGAAATGGACCCACAAACGTATGGCCAACTAATCTTTGGCAAAGCAGGAAAGAATTTCCGATGGAATAAAGACAGTCCCTTCAGCAAATGGTGTTGGGAAAACAGCAACATGCAGAAGAATAAACCTGGACCACTTTATTACACCATACAAAAAAATAAACTCAAAATGGATCAAAGACCTAAACCTAAGACAGGAAGCCACCAAAATCCTATAGGAGAAAGCAGGCAAAAACCTCTTTGACCTCAGCCACAGCAACTTCTTACTCAACACGTCTCTGGAGGGAAGGGAAATAAAAGCAAAAATAAACTATTGAGACTTCATGAAGATAAAGAGCTTCTGCATGGTGAAAGAAACAATCAGCAAAACCAAAAGGCAACTGACCAAATGGGAGAAGATATTTGCAAATGACATAGCAGATAAAGGGTTAGTATCCAAAATCTATAAAGAACTTATCAAACTCAACACTCAAAAAACAAATAATCCAGTGCACAAATGGGCAAAAGACATGAATAAAACACTTCTCCAAAGAAGACATCCAGATGGCTAACAGACACTTGAAAATCTACTCAACGTCATTCATCATCAGGGAAATACAAATCAAAACCACAATGACATACCACCTCACACCACTCAGAATGGCTAACATTAACAACTCAGGCAACAGATGTTGGTGAGGATGCGGAGAAAGAGGAACCCTTTTGCACTGCTGGTGAGAATGCAAACTGGTAAAGCCACTCTGGGAAACAGTATGGACGTTCCTCAAGAATTAAAAATAGAACTATCCCAAGACCCAGCAATTGCCCTACTAGGTATTTATCTAAAGGATGCCAGTGTGCTGTTTCTAAGGGTACATGCACCCTAATGTTTATAGCAGCACTATCAACAATAGCCAAAGTATGGAAAGAGCCCAAATGTCCATTGACAGATGAATGGATACAGAAGATGTGGTGTATATACACAATCAAGTATCTCTCAGCAATCAAAAAGAATGAAATATTGCCATTTGCCACAACATGGGTGGAATTAGAGTGTATTATGCTAAGCAAAATTAGTCAGAGAAAGACAAATATCATAAGACTTCGCTCATATGTGTAATTTAAGATACAAAAAAGATGAACATAAGGGAATGGAAGCAAAATAATATAAAAGAGGAAGGGGCAAAACATAAGAGACTTTTAAATATAGAGAACAAACTGAGGGTCACTGGAGGGTTGTGGGTGGGAGTATAGGCTAAGTGGGCAAGGGGCATTAAGGAGGACACTGGTTGGGATGAGCACTGGGTGTTATATATGGGTGATGAATCACTGGATTCTACTGAAACCATTATTGCACTATATGCTAACTAACTTGGATGTAAATTAAAAATTAATTAACTAATTAATTAAAAATAAATAAATAAATAATAAGGTGCATCTACAAAAAAAAAACCAGTATGGCTCTGGCATAAAAATAGACACATAAATCAATGGAATAGAACAAAAAAAACAGAAATAAACCCACAACTTTACTGTAAATTAATTTTTGACAAAGGAGGAATGAATATACCTTGGGGAAAAGACAGTCTCTTCAACAAATGATGCTGGGAAAACTGGATAGCCACATACAAACAAATGAAACTGGACCACTTTCTTTTACCATACACAAAAATAAACTCAAAATAGATTAAAGACCTATATGTAAGACCTGAAACAATAAAAATCTTGACGAGAGCACAGATAATAATGTCTCTGACATCAACCATAGCAACATTTTTCTAGATCTGTTTCCTGAGGCAAGGAAATTAAACGTAAAAATAAACTATTGGGATGAGATCAAAATAAAGTTTCTGGGGCACCTGGGTGGCTCAGTCAGTTGAGCGTCAACTTTGGCTTAAGTCATGATCTCACAGTTCGTGAGTTTGAGCCCTGTGTCAGGCTCTGTGCTGACAGCTCAGAGCCTGGAGCCTGCTTTGGATTCTGTGTCTCCCTCTCTCTCTCCCCCTTCCCCGCTTATGCTCTGTCTTTCTCTGTCTCTCAAAATGAATAAACGTTAAAAAAATTTTTTAATAAAAAATTTAAAAAAATAAAGTTTCTTCACAGTAAAGGAAACAATCAACAAAACTAAAAGGCAACCTATTTAATGGGAGAAGATATTTGCAAATGGCATGTCCAATAAAGGGTTAGTGTCCAAAATATACAAAGAACTGATACAACAGAATACCCCCCCAAAATAATCTAATTTAAAAATGGCAGAAGACATGAACAGGCATTTTTCCAAAGAAGACAATCAGGTGGCCAACAGACACATGAAAAGATGCTCAACATCACTGATCATCAGGAAAATGAAAGTCAAAACTGCAATGAAATATCAACTCACACCTGTCAGAATGGCTAAAATTAACAAGAAACAACAGCTTTGGTGAGGATGTGGAGAAAAAGAAACCCTCTTGCATTGTTACCAGGAATGCGAACTAGTACACCCACTGTGGAAAACAGTATAGAAGTTCCTCAAAAAATTAAAACTACAACTACCCTATGATCCAGCAATTGCGCTCCTGGGCATTTACCCCCCAAAACCAAAAACACTAATTCAAAGGGATACATGCACCCCTATGTTTATTGTGGCATTATTTACTATAGCCAAACTATGAAAGTAGCCCAGGTGTCCATGGATAGATGAATGGATTAAGAAGATGTGGTATATATATACAATGGAATATTATTCAGCTGTAGAAAAGAATTAAATCTTGCCATTTGCAACAGCATAGATAGAGCTAGAGAGTATAATGCTATGCAAAGTCAGTCAGAGAAAGACAAATACCATATGATCTCAATCATATATGGAATTTAAGAAACAAAACAAAGATGCAAAGGGGAAAAAAGAGAGAGAGAAACCAAGAAACAGAACCTTACCTATAGAGAACAAATTGATGGGGAGGTGAGTAGAGGTTTTGGTGAAATTGATGATGAAGATTAAAGAATATGCTTATCATGATGAAATAAAATAAAGTGACTTTAAAAAATTTCAAGTACTTCTTTCAATTTCGTTTTCCTCTCACATTTTCCTCTAAGCAGCAAGAAGCCAGGCTACATGTTCAACACTTTGAAAAGCTCCTCAGCTAAATGTAAAATTTCAGCACTTCCAAATTCTGCTTTCCACATAACTGCAGGATACAACTCTGCTGAGCTTTCTGCCACTATATAACAAGTTTTTAAAAACATGTCCCTTGTGTTCATATTCACCCTTTTTTATTTTTCAAAATTCTCAAAAGCACTTTTGTGTATCCTGCTAATACTTCCTTAACTGAGTATACAGAATTATCAAATCGAAAGCCTAAAGCCAACCATGGCTGGGGAAAGAAACCTGGAGCCCTGGGCTTAAGTTGACAAGAAAAACTAAAGGGAAAACACTTTTGCTGATGGTAACCATCAACCAGAAGGAGATCATTGTTAAACACATGGACTTCAATCCTGTGTCTGCTGCTGACTATCTGTATAAGTTTAAGCACTTCTTTAAGCCTCTCTGAGCTTCAGTGTCTTCATCTGCAATGTGGAGATAGAAATACACACTCATAGGGTTGTTTTGAGGGTTAAAAAGATAGTAAAAGTGTACTCAGCACAGTGCCTGACTTGTGGTAAGCGTTTCAGATGGAACATCTAAAGAAGTGATCTCCATGCTCCCTGGTTAGTGTAGCAAAGTTGAATCACCAACAATACTTTTCTTGGGATCCTTGAATGCAAATCAAGGGGTTGGACCAGGCAGTGCTTTAGGGATAACGTAGGTGACTATAGTCATGAGAAGCCAGTGAGCTGGGCATAAATTTACAGAGTGAGGAAAATATTCTGATTTTGCTTCTACCTATGAGACAGGTTTTGATGTCTATTTTGGCCAAGACACTGCTACCCCAAGAACAGTGGCTCACAAACTTTTATATGTTGTGAGGCTATTGAAACAGATTACTGGGCCCCAATCCCTGAGTTTCTGATTCTGTAGATCTCAGGGAGGCCACAGAATTTGCATCCCAACACTTCCCAAGTGATATTGCTATTGCCAGTCCCAGAACCACAGTGGGAGAAATACTGCCCTACAGAATGAGACAATATAGATGCTCCTTCTGAAATTATATGGCATTCTACAAAGCACCTATCAACGGTCCCATAAGATTAAAATGGCCTTTAAAATAACTGTGGTGTATTTAATCCTGTTTTCTCTTTCTTTCTTTCTTTCTTTCTTTCTTTCTTTCTTTCTTTCTTTCTTTTCACAACCGGCAGAAATACAAGCCAACAGATACCCTTGTGTCTGAAAACTGAATTTAACCCAGTTATTTTGTAAACTGAAATCCATAATATCATTTTTCCTCCAAAATTTAGAGCCTCATGTTTCAAGAGCCTGCAAAACCCTTAGCCATTTTATTAATCCTGGCTGTTATGAAACATTACTGTAAATCATGCTTCAGTTTTTGCAAAGTGGTTCAATAAAGTGGGGGTAATATAAGTTGGAGACAAATGCTTATTCTCATTGCCCAAGAGGATAAACAAAGGATAAATTACATTCAAGGAGTTCAACCTTTGCAAGAATTTTGAAGGCATTCAATATCTACCAAAGCTAATCAGCTACAGCCTTCAAGGGAAAAAAATGGAGGCATTTCTATTTCTTTCTCAGGCTCTCTATGAGATGTATATAAAAGTAGAAGGATTTTTTTTAACAACATAAAGTCTTATAATTCTACTTCACTCCAACACAAGAAAATTTTGACAAAGAGCTTTCCCCTTTTTAATGTATTTTTAAAAGACTTTAAACATACAAATTGAACAATTGTTTACCGAATACTCTCTAGTCAAAGATAAGACAGGCATGTTAGACATGACTCTATCCTATTTCCTGTGGCCCACAGCAGAGGGCCCATTTCCAGACCATTCTATAAGGGATACTGTTTACCTGGTCTCTCACTCCAAGCATCAAGTCTGGCAGTACGCAGATGCCAAACCCCCCAGGGCTTACCTCTGTACTACAGCACAGGAAAGGTGTCCTTACTGCTAACTCCATAAAAGGTATTCCATTTGGGCTCCTGCTCTTCTTCTCCAGCAAAACAATTACTGAGGCCAACAGTCCCCTCCTTGCTACCAAGTTCAATTTTCATTTTCATTCCTCATCTTATCTGATGTTTCTATGGAAAATCAACACTGATAATCACATATTTCCTCCTGGAATAATAATAACTCCCTTGTCTTTCATGCCTCATTTTCCTGATTTTTCTCCCTACTTCACTAGCTGGTCTTTCTCAGGCTCCTCTAAAGACACCTGAAACACCTCAAGTCTTCTCTCAGCTTGATTTCTCTCCAGCCTTGACTCTCTGCCTAAGACTTGTCATGTATACCATAGTATCAATGCCAGTGCTCCTAAATTATATCTCAGTTAAAACCCTTCTCTTAGCTTCATATCCAAATGGCCAAAGTGACTGTATGATCCTTCCCACAAAACCAGATCCAATATATTCTCTACCTTGGTTGCACAGGGTCTAGGAACTCTACTTCTCTCTCTGTCTCTGTCTCTGTTCCGTACAAAGTGCAATGCCATGTCTATAGAGCCTAAATGGCTCTTGAATTGCTTTATTTCACTCCATTTCCAATACCACCATCCATCTTTAGCATGGATTCCCATGGTAGCCTGGCCTATACACCCACATCCACTCTTGCTCCCTCCAACATATTCTCCACAATATAACCAGCATAATCTTTGCAAAATACAAATCTAACGATTTATACCCTCTTACTTAAAATCCTCTGAAGATTTGGCATTGCTCTTGGAACAAAGGAAGTTCCTTAACACAACTAGGGGGCCTTGTAGAGTCTGGACTCTTTAACTCCTTGGCTTCTATTGCACCACTGCTCCCTTTTACTATGTGAACTCCAGCCACCCATTTCAGCTCCTTAAATGAACCATGTTCCCACTTGCTCTCCCCAACTGTACATTTAGCTAACTCTTGTTCATTCTTTAGCTGTCAGACTAAAGCCCACCTTGTCAGGGAAGCCTTTCCTGACCCTCAAAGCTATGATCTCATAACACCATGTGCTTCTCTTTCATGGCACTTACCACAGTTGTAATTTTGTGTTTATTAGTATGATTAGGTGAGTAATGTCAGTCTCCTATTCTAGACTGTAGAGCAGACTGTAATTGTTCTGTCATGTATTATATCCTCAGCACCTGACACTGCCAGAAGCTCAATAAATACTTGTAGAATAAATGAGTAGATAAACAAAAAGGATTATCTGAGACCACCTGAATGCAAACTCTGTAATAAATAACATACAGTCTGCTAACAAATAATATGGACACATAAAGAGGTGCACACAAAGAGGTGCATGCTCTCATAAACTACCAGTCATCCAACAGCATGGCTCCTGTGTGCTTCTGGCCTAATTGCTAATTTCTCCTCTGTAGAATGTCAGTGAAATTCACAGACTGGAGGGTTTGGGAAGACACTTTTATCCAGAACATTCTCTTCTTTTATTGTCTGACCCTAAGTCGTCCACTGATCTACTTCCTGTCCCTCAGTTGTCCACATGCCAGGATGATCCCCACAAGCCGGCTTACTTTTTTGTACCAGTCCCCTGTGTTAATCACAGAGGAAATAGACACCCTTCTACATGGTAGAGAGGCCCTTCATGGCCCAGCAAACTGTGCTCAGCACCCCTCTCCAGCCTCTCCTGCACAGCATTCTGGCTCCCTCATCTGTGATATGTTCTCCAAGCATGCCAGATTAGCTCTCCTCCCAGGCTTTGTACCGGACAGACTTTTGCCAACTGCTTCTGCCCTGGACAGTCTTACCAACCCCACCTCCACCCTTCACACCTCTACCTGGCTGCCACTTCTTTTAACAAACTCTCCTGTCCCAATAAGGTTTGACTTGGTTCTTCTTTGCAACCAGTCCACTGTGCTTCCCTGATCCTAGCCTACTTGGAAGTGCAGCTGCCTGTGTATTTTCCGGTCTCCCTCACTGGTTCTTGAAAGCTGAGGCTGTATCTTTCTCAGAGTTGCATTCTCAGAGGTTGGTACAGTGTGGGGGAAACTAGCAGGTAATTAGTAAATACTTGTTGCGTGACTCAGAGGAGCTTCAGATTCTACTTACACAGCAGCCCGGAGTTCAGTCTGAACTGTAATTCTGCAACTCAAACTCACCCTATTAGCTTGTTCTATTTGCTTCTATCCAGGCTCAGTGCAACTGCAGAAACATTGAGATGCATTCCTTCCCTAATGCTCCTTCTGCAAAAATTCCTACTATAAATTGTTGCCTTCTGTGCATTATTGACTACAAGGTGTTTTGTAGGTTTCTCTGGGTTTTGATAGAAAATCATTTTCTCAGAATCAACACAGTTCAATATAATTTAAAATAATTCCAAGCTCACTAGCTCAAAGGCTTGTACTTTACTAAAGTACTTTCAAAAACATGTTACAAGAAACACCATTTTCCAGGACCATCATTGATGTTCTGAAAAAATAATCCAAAGTAAAATATGTTTGGGAAACACCAGACTAACCAAAATTAGATATGGATTAGGTATCTTTGTTACAAGACTTCCCAGAGACTGGAAAAACTTTGCCTGCATTGTGAATATCCAAGAGGAGGGTATGGTTCACTCATTTCCCAAACATATTAAATGACAGAGTTCTAAAAACTTCCTTTTCGTGAAGGGCTTTAGGGGACTAGTTTTCTATGGAACTAACATTGGAAAATGCTGCTTTATGAATATTTTCTATATTTTACAATAATTTTTCCCTCAACTTAGTAAGAAACTCTGATTGCTGTTTACATGGAGTTATACTGTTCATTGATGTTATGTCCACTCACACAGCGACAACCATGGTCTCCTGTTTGTGCAAGAAAGCACATAGCTGGGCAAGTACTGTTTAGCATGGCTCTGCCTCTGAGGGATAGATGCCACAAAAAAAGAATAAGTAAATGCCTACATCATAATCCACTAGACATAGCATGCCAAAGGATCAGGCTATATCCTACCACTGAAAAGAACCAAAGGTGTAAAATTCCCACCTACCCCTTCTAGGATACCAGGGAAAGTGGTATTTGTTTGTTTGTCCTAAACATAGAAATGTCCCAGCTGCTTTTAAATCTCTCCTGGGCCCTTCCTGGCAACACACCCCAACACACACACACACACACACACACACACAGCCAATATTTTAACTTTATGAATCTTTCTACAAAACTCCAAGTCTTGAAACCAGTGATTAAAAAATATAATCTCTAAAGGAGAACCAGAATCTACCTTCAATAAACCATTTTCATAAAATCCTATATGAACAAGGAAGGAGAGAGGAAACAGACCCACAAATCCACAGAACATGAGCTTCACTATGTCTTGGTAGACCCAATAGTGACAGCAGAGGAGGAGACTGTCCCCACTAAAGAGCCTAGCCCTCAGCTTCCAAGTCCAACTTCCACATGATTGTGTTGATGTTTACAGCATACAAGATCACATCACTGAATCTATTTGCAGGACCCCGCATTCTACTGGATTTATAATAGCCCCATGTTTCCTGTTACAGATCAATAAAGCCTCAAAACTGAGATCTGGGAAAATGTAAATCCACAGTGGGTATAAAAACCACTGAAGTGTATGCTTATTTACCATTCCTCGTAGCATGTGAGCTGATCTAATCATTCATTTGTAACCCTAGAAGATGTGTTGAATTATATGAGCCTCAAAGCTAGCTGGATTTGGCTTATTTGGCTTTGGGGGAAAGAGAGGGCAGAACGAAGGAAGACAGGAACTAAATTCGGCCAACATTTATTGAGTACTTACTTTGTCTTGATCAATGTGGGATAAGAAGGAGCGAAAGCTGGGAAATACAAGGACAAATGGTCCCTCCCTGAGGACGGGGACTGGCATGGCACCAACAGCCCTGACAAGGAGGAGTGGAAATATGGGAGGGAGCCAAAAGTAAGGCCACTCGAGGCCAGAAAGAAAGGTACAGGCAGGACAGCATAGGACTGTGATAACAAATGAGCCACTCAATATCTGTAAAAGAATGACCTTATCCTTGATATTGCTCCTTCAAGACAAATTTTATATTCAGCCACTTTGTTCTAGGCAGACACTTGCTATACCTTCTAAATAGCAACAAACCTCAGATGCCCCCTTTGACCCTTAACTTTTAAAACTGCTGCTGCTAACACTGAGGTACTATCCATGATCCATTATATTTGTATGTCTTGTTATACTTAGAACCAAATAGTTTCAAAAATGAAGCCATTTTCTGACCACAAAGAACTCAAGTTACTTCCACATTTACCCTTGATGATGGTGATGTCAGCTGAGGCTGAGAGAAGGTGAGGCAAACAACACTCTGATAGATCCTGTGGCTCATTCATTCAACAACATTAATGTTAAAAGAGAGAAAGATGAATAAGACATCCTAAAGACCACTCAAGGAGCTCACAGTCTAACAGGAGGGGGCGTGGAGCACACAAACAGGTCATCACAGAGAAGCATTAAGAGCAGCCAGCACTGAACACTGCCATGTGCTGGGCCCTGAACTCCGTGGTTTACATGGAACCCATCTCATCATCGAGCTTTCTCATTCCTATTTTATGGACAAGGCAACCAAAGCACAGAAAGGCAACTGGGATTCAAAGTCAGAAAATCTGCCTCCAGAGCCATAATCCCAACCACCTCTTTATACCTCAGTCCCACAATTCTCACTTCCATACCTTCTGCCACCATCACACCTCCCAAAATCTTATATGACCCTTCTCTTTTCTTTCCTGTGAACATATCCAGGTGACTGAAAGAGACAACAGTAGGGGACTGTGCTATATGGTTGAGTATGCACTATAGATGCAGCATAGCTACTCGTCTTAACTTTTTTTAAAAACTCAAACCTTGGGGACACCTGCATGGCTTAGTCAGTTGAGCTGCTGACTCTTGATTTGGGCCCTGGTCATGCTCTCATGGTTGTGATATCGAGCCCCATATAGGGCTCCGTGCTGGGCATGGAACAGACTTAAGATCCTCTCTCTCCCTTTGCCCTCCCCAGTTCACACATATGTGCTCTCTCTCAAAAAAAAAGGAAAGAAAAGAAAAAGAAACCCCAAACCTTGGACTGGCCAACGCAAGTGAGGTCTGACTCAGTAAAGCCAGAAACACAAAAACAAACACAGTAAAAACCTTTACATGAACTATAAGTCATTTATCAAGTGTGAGAGGAGGGACATACCAGTTAATAACATCAAGACCTTGAATTCACTTCGCACATTTTCCTCCCAAATGTCAAGGTATGCCATACACATATATTCTCACTCCAGGCTCCAAAATTAGGAGAAAGGAACCTTGATTATAACTTCTGAATAAATGGATGCTACAGCTATTTTAATGATTATCAGTGTAAATTTACAGTCTGGTTAAAAACTTCTCTTTACCTGGGCATAGGGCTTTCTGCTTTCCAAAACCTCCCAAGACACGTAACGTTTCATCCTCAGCCAACCCCATGAGGCAGATTTTACCACATTTCATAGCTAGGAAGCTGAAGTTTAGGGATTTTAAAACACACCAAAAAATTATGAGTACTCAAGTATGCTTTTCCTACAAAACAATTTTTCTACATATAGTTACCCCAATTTGGAAAACAAGCTACCAGAGCGTATGCACCACCACTGAAGGAAACCATTTTCTAGAACTCTGTCTAAGGAAGTGAAACCACCTAGGCACAGGTACGCATCTTCTCTGCTGAATCAGCTCTCAACACTGCTCAATATGGCTGCAGTGGGCCTCCTAATCTCACAGTTCAGCCCATTCACAGGGGCTTCCTGAAAAGAAATGCTGCCGCTTAAGCTTCTGCACAACATGACCCGACACTTGACTGATTAGACTATTGCTGGTTGCAGCTGTAGGTATTTGGGTTCAAAGTGACAGAAATCACTTTGTGTTTAAGCTGAAGTGTTTAAATTCCCCACCTGCCACAGCTAACGATTCCTCTATACCTAGGGCCTACCTATTCTCACAGTTGAAAACACTTGAGGAAAAACCCTCTCTTTCAAAAGAAAAAAGAAAAACACAATTCAACTGGAAAGAAAGCTGGGTGGTTACTACGTGCTTTGAAGTCTTAAAAATGGGAAGTTTCCCACCAAAATACTGTGAGGCCAAGGAGAAAAGGCAGTGAGGAGGGCCTTCTGCCTCATAACACTCCTCCTCCCCAGCACAGCCACATCACACAGCAGGAGACCTGTGGACCTGGGAACTCGACATACCTGCTCCCCAGTTTAACGCCATTAGGCTCCTCCTCTGCAAGCCAGGGAAGACAACACCTGCCCAGTAGGATCCCAGGGTGCAGGCATTTGCTAGGACTGCCAATAAGGAACCACCACTAACTGAGTGGCTTTAACAACAGGAATTTAGGGATGCCTGAGTGGCTCAGCCAGTTGAGCATCCAACTTCAGCTCAGCTCATGATCTCATGGTTTGTGAGTGTGAGCCCTGTGTTGGGCTCTGTGATGACAGCTCTGAGCCTGGAGCCTGCTTCTGACTCTGTGTCTCCCTCTCTCTGCCCCTCCCCTGTTCATGCTCTGCCTTCACTCTCTCTAAAAATAAACATTTAAAAAAAATTTTTTTTAAACAACAGGAGTTTATTGTTCCACAGTTCTGGAGACTAAGTCTGAGATGAAGGTACTGGCAGTCTGGGTTCCTTTTGAGAGCTGGGAAGGAAACAAGTCTCCTGGGCCTCTCTCCTTGGCTTGTGTATGGCCACCTTCATGTTCAGATGGTTTTCTCTGTGTGTCATTGTGTCTGTGTCCAGATTTCCCCCTTTTACAAGGAAACCAGCCATGTTGGATCAGGACCCATCCTAATCCTTACTTGAACTTGATTACCTCTGTGAAAACCCTATATCCAAATAAGGCCACTTTCTGAGGTGCTGGGAGTTAGGACATCAACATATGAATTGGGAGAGGGGGGTGACAATTCAACTCATAATATTGGGAGATAATATTTGTAAAGCCCTTGACATAGTAGACATTCAAACTTGGCTCCCAATTTTCCCCAGTCCTGGCGCTGCCATGGTCTGCCATACAACTTTGGACAAGTTATTTAACCTCTCTGGGCATACATAGGAGATGAGGCTGGAATTATGAATTCTAAAGGCCTGCCAACTCTAATACTGTCTGCTTCTGCACTTTGTGAATATCTTTCTCTGTTATAATACATAAATTTTGTATTTTATAACCAGTATCAGAACTGTCTGAGTTTTTTTTTTCCTTCTTTCTTCTTTCCATTTTATTTTCCCTTCCCTTCCTTATACCTATAAGCATCTCTACCAAACAATTTGAAAGCATTTTTAATGACTCAGTAGTATATATACTTTAATTTACTCATATTATTAAGGAAAAAGATGGACCTCATTAGCTGAGTTAATTTTTCCCCAATGATCCTTAGGATAAGAGATAGCAGATTTAAGTGTTTTTAGACATGTTTACAAAATTCAAAATAGCCATGCTGTTCCTGAGAAGCAAATGAAAGTCCACTTGACTTTGCCTGAAAGTTGGGTAAGGAATCATGTAACAAAATGTTCCATTGAAAATAAGCAACTAAGAGAATCATACAATGTTAACATATGGAGTTAATGTAGGCTCCTTTGAGACGCTTTAAAAGAGGATTTTAAGGTCCAGAGAGATGGAGTGGTTTTTGTCTGACTTGACCATGAATCCAGTGTAGTCAGAAGTGATATCACTATAATAGTTATCTAATTTTGACTTAGAAGGAGGATTCCACCATATCTCATGGGTAGTTTCACTGTAACAGAAACAGCACCAGACATGATCTCTAGAGCTGTAATTGTGCCAATGTAATTGCAGGTTTACAGGCAACATGGGCACATCACTTAATTTTTCTGAGTCTCATTCTCCATGTATCCAAAAAGGGAATAATAATTCTGGTGTCCTCTTGGAACTATTGGAAGGATCAAAATATAATAAAGTGTGTCAAAGAACTTTTCAAAGCATAAAACCCTTTACAAATGTAAGATACTTTCACTATTAGCTATGCACATACCTACCTTTTGCCAGCTAAATGAGGTCAGGCTGGCTCCCCACGGGCTTGCTCCCCACTTTAAATGGAAATTAAAACGCACTCTGCCCGTGGGTTCATACTCCAATCACACACAATAGCTTCTTTTGAACATCATTAAGCAGCAAAGCAAACCTGAAATGTATGATTCTTTCTTTTGAAACCTCCTGCTCATCACTTGACCATCCAGAATAGCACCTCAGGGAAAGAAGGTTTGAAACATGAACAGAATCTTCCAAACCCAAAGTAATTTTGACAGGGTCCAGGGAATACTTGATGTATATACCCCCTCCTCTCTCCTGAAAACTTTTGAATGGTGAGTACCTATCTACACGTGCTGAAAAGAAATCTTTGCTTTGACATAATCCCTGGGGACTACTAATGTGTTCATCCAAAAGAATGCCAGGACATGTCATTACTGGAAAATATTTAGAGCTGGCTTTGAGGAGAGCGGATCTTGCGGCTGAAGCAGCAGGGGTAATGTAGAAATGGCAGGGGACTGGGAGCCAAATGGGCTTTGGTGATAGGCCTGGCTTTGCCCTTTGTTCAGACTATTCACTTATTTTGAGCCTTAGGAGTTTTAAAGCAGAGCCCTGCCCCAATGCCATATTTACTGAGCCTCACGAGTTGGGCAGTACTGGAGCTCATACTGTGTATTATCATATTTACTCTTCACAACAAAAGAACAAGGGAAGAGCTATTATTATTATCACTATTTTACAAAGGAACAGAATGGGTAAGTGACTTGCTAGGTCACACCATAGTAAATGGGAAAGCCAAGATTCAAAGCCAAGCAGTCTGACTCCTGAGCCCATGCTATACCCCACACCAATGCATCCATCACCCTGCAGCCAGAACCCTTCACTGGCTCCCTTTTGCCTACAGATTAAAAATCAGACTCTTCAACACAGCATGGAAGGCCTTACTTCACCCACCACTGCCCACCTCACCTGGTTCGTCTCCTAGTATTACAAGAGTCTCTGTTTTACAGATCTTTGTGACCAAGGCTATAATAAAACCAAAAGAAAACTTATCTGTCTGGTGAATGTGGGCACCAAAAGCACCAAAGAGATGACAGCTGAGTGTGAGCAGGTCATGAGAACTGGCCAAACCATGATTCCCTGCTTAGGTTATATTGACGAGTTTCCTGATAAGAGATAAGGTGGGGGAGGAGAAAGGTAAAGGAAAAATAGCAAATCTCAAAGAAGAGACTAGTAAAACTCCCTTCATCTCCCCATACTCAGGTTTCGCAAGTCATGCGTGCAGACCACAAATGGAAGCACCTGAATAAGTGTCTGTAACATGTGCAATCAGTGTGTTGGTGCCAATTCATATCTATTCACGTATGATGTTCATCATTATCTTTATGTGTTTCTTCAGTCATAAAATAATTTCCTCCTACTTAAAACTGCAGGTCAGTCAACACTGCCATTCTGCCCCTGGTGTTTTTTCTCCATCAGTTCTCTGGATCCACCAATCACTTTTAAGCTTCTGCATCCTTCTCCCTAGTCCTCTTGACAAAGTCCTGTTCATCTTTCAAAACCCACCCCTCTCAGGAATCATCATTTCTGGAAAGTCTTCCCTGACTCTCCCACACAGATTTAAATTCTTGTCTTCTCTAATGTTTCCTTTCCTTACATAATTTGAGTACCATATTTCAGTTATATATTCACACATCTACCTTCTTCATGAAACCACAAGCTCCTTGAAAACCTAAGGCAAGTCTTGCTCTTTTTATATTCTCAGCTTCTAGAATAGTGCCTGGAATGTCATCAGTGAATTTAGCAAAACTGGCCAGAAATATCAACAGACTCTCCACCTTATAACCCCTTATGCCTAGTAGTAGTTTTCATATTTTACATAGGAATCAACAGGCAAACTTGTTAAATGAACATTCCTGGACCTCATACTCTGGACCCCAAATTCTGCAGTAGATTTAGAGTGGACTTGAGAAGTCTGCATCTTAAAAAGAACCCTAAGGGCACCTTGGTGACTCAGTCGGTTAAGCGTCTGACTCTTGATTTCAGCTCATGGTCGTGGAATTGAACCCCTCATTGGGCTCTCCACTGGTCATGTTAAGATTCTCTCTCTCTCTCTCTCTCTCTCTATCTCTATCTCTTACTCTCTCACTGTGCCCTCCCCCATTCACTCACACACTCTCTCTCAAATAAATTTAAAACCATTTTTAAAAAATAATAAAAATAGGTGCACCTGGATGGCTCAGTCGGTTAAGCATCTGACTTCAGCTCAGGTCATGATCTTGCGGTCCGTGAGTTCGAGCCCCGTGTCAGGCTCTGTGCTGACAGCTCAGAGCCTGGAGTCTGTTTCAGATTCTGTGTCTCCCTCTCTCTCTGACCCTCCCCCATTCATGCTTTGTCTCTCTCTGTCTTGAAAATAAATAAACGTTAAAAAAAAATTTTAATAATAAAAATAAATGAATAAACAAAAATAACCCTAGATGAAAGTAAGAAACTCTGTCAAGAAAGTTAGCTACACTCATCAGCCTCAGCTAGTGAAAGGCAGGAGGGAGGCAGGGAAATGAAAGACCAAGTCTCAGCAACTCTGCCAGCATCACAACTCATTCTCTTGGAAGGCTTTCTCACCTTAACCCTTAATCCTGGAAGTGGGGTCACCTTTGGTGTTACAGCTTTCTCTTCACTCCAGGTGACCACTCTCTATCATTCATACCCCTGTCTCCTGCCCTCTGGGAACAGACCAGCAGGTGTCAAAACTCAAACTGCATTGCTTATCAAGCATTTCTTTAGGGCAACGGTATTTTCCTCCGTCCTCCAAAAGAGTTCATTATGGAGTAGTACTGATCCAAATATGCCCAAACTTCCTTGTCATCATCCCTCACAATCCCCACACACCCAAGATATACATGAAAATGACACCCACTCAAGACCTAACCTTGGACTCTTTCCCTTTATGCAAACACACCCAGAATTTTCCCACCTCTAAATCTCAATTCATCCAGTTCTCTCTACCAGCAAACCCTTACCATTCACTAAAATCCTACCTGTCCTCAAAGGTGCAGATTAAATGAAGTGTTCCATGATTTTCTCCAAAGGAAAAAGGCTCTGCTCTTTTCCTCCATCTGACCTTAAGATCAGAGACTATGCCTTTTTCATCTTTGTGCCTTCAGGGCAACTACAACAGCGCTATGCACTTAAAAGTTGCTTAAAAAATATTTGCTTAATTTACAAATGATAAATATTAAAACAAGAAAACTCATATTGCAGTGAGAAAGGCTGTAGGGAAGGCACTTAGAAGAAAAGTTGACGAAGAAAAAAAAAGAGCAAGTCACCTCCACTCTCCCAGTTACAGTCAGCAAGCGATTATCTCAGTTATCTGTAGTGGGTTATCTGCAATAAGGATTAGCTCACTGCAAAAATTAAAATTCTATCTCCAAGTCATACTATGTAAAATAAGCAATGTGGGGCATAAAAATAATTTGTGTGCAAAATTCATAATCTTTTGTTTCATTTTCTCAACCCATGCAACCTGATATGAAGCAGGACTTTAACCAGATATCAGATGCTAAATTTATGAGTTAACATCTCTAAGGTCAATACTGTAAATTGGCACAACGATTAATCTATATGCTACCTAATTCTCATGCTCACACTGATAATTAAATGCTAAGCACATCAGGGCCCCAAGAAATAGCCCACCTCAAACTAAATTGCCAAGCAAAAATCTATCTATTCACTAAATCAACAAATCTGCACTGAGCACCTACCATGTGTCAGCACAATCATGAATCACTGCAAGAGTGGGGCCACCATTGAGGACAAGCATCCTGGTCTTGCCCAACGTATTCAAGATCATAGCCTATGCCAGCTCCCAATTCAGTATATAAACCATTAAGTTGGTACATTAGCATAGCCACTAACATTTTTCAGATGTATGAGGGTTATCTAATTCCCTGCTATGAGTCTATAATGGAAGTAAATCTGTGACTTGAATTTAACCACACATACTAATATTTATTAGCAAGTAGTCACAACATTACACATACAATCTGCTCTTTCCACTCAATGACATCACAGGACTCCATCATTTTAAGGGATCCAGCTTGGCCTGAAAGATTCACCTGAGGCAGGTAAAACAATATTCTAGAGCAGGAGTAAGCAAACTTCCATCCCTGAGCCAAAAGCAGCCCTATGCAGTTTTATAAATAGAATTCAACTGGAACACAGCCAAGTCCCTTTCTTTACCTTTGTCTATGGATGCTTTCATGGGACAAAGGCAGAGGTGAATAGCTGGAATAAAGACCAAACAACAGGCAAACCATGAAATAATTACTACGTGGTCACTTATAGAGAAAGACTTCTAATCTTGTAGTAGAGGCATCAGGTAATGAGACATCTCTAAGGATACAGGCTAGAGGGCTTGCTACGTTTTCATACCTTATTGGACACAGATGAGAGTATCTCCAAAATAATTTAACTTCTTGAATAATAGCAGTTTCACCAACGTGATCCCTTTCCAAGAATCCATCGTACTAAGCCACCAATTTCATCTGTTAAAAACTTGTTCGTAATTTCTATGATGCTGATCAAAAACTAAATATAAAGGAAGTCCCCAGGAGCCTTGTCTGGAGTATGGCCTTTCTGATGAATTGCTAACTGAAAACTCCTGAGGCAAGAACTTCTGATTAGGTCAACTAGTTGCCTCTTATGTGCCTTAAACTAATTCACACACATTCTTAATGTTCCTGATCTATGCTGAAATATTTAAAGTGAATTACAGACATTGTAACACACTGACATCAACATTTACAGTAAAACATGATGTAATATTCTCAAGTCACCAGGACTTGGTTCTAGCAGCATTTTCAATTCCCCCACATGCAGGCATTTTATTGAATCACAGCTTCAAGCACCTTCTGATAGATTGTACCAATTCTCTAAAATTCAGTCCCACTTATTGAAAATGTAATGTAACTGAAGTATAGCATCCTAATTATAAAGCAGGGCTGACCATGGAAAATACATTTGACTCTTTTGCTACTGTGGTTTAAAAAAAATTTACACTTCAATCCCCATGGACGATAAAGGAATTTGGCCTCACTTATTAAGCCCTGAAGCATAAATGGAAATGTGCTTCTTACTGCATTGGGACCAGGGAATATTTAGAGAAAATACCTGTACTATTTTTTATAAACAAACCAATGGCTTTAAAAAAATTTTTAATGTTTATTTATTTTTTGAGAGAGAGAGAGAGACAGTGTGTGTGTGAGAGGGAGAGGGGCAGAGGGGGAAGGAGACACAGAATCAGAAGCAGACTCCAGACTCTGAGCTGTCAGTATACAGCCTGATGTGGGGCTCAAACCCATGAACTATGAGATCATGACCTGAGCTGAAGTTGGACACTTAACTAACTGAGCCACCCAGGCATCCCAGACTAATAGCTTTTCATAAAGGACAGAGAAAAAGAAATTATTCTACATTAAGAAAAACAAAATAAAGAAGTTCATTTTAAATTATTACTGTTAAGAAACATTTAATTAAAGTTTATTTATTTATTTTGAGAGAGAGACAGACAGACAGACAGCGGGGGAGGGGCAGAGAGAGGGAGAGAGAGAATCCCAACCAGAATTTGCAGTGTCAGCACAGAGCCCGACGTGGGGCTCGATGTCACAAACCGTGAGATCATGATCCAGAGCCAAAATCAAGAGCGGGACACTCGACCAACTGAGCCACCCAGGTGCCTCAATTCAATTAAAACAAGTAGAATGTCAACTATTTCAAGTCTCCCTTTCTTCGGGTTTTCTGTTAGTTTCACTTTTTTCCCATTTGCTATGAAATCAGATGTGCCTTTTTTATTATTCCAGAAACAATATTCCCAGTCATTTCTAATTAGAAGCTTATGAAGTAAAACCAGAACAAAAAAAAAAAAAAAAGTCTCTTTCTCATTTCAGAAAGCCACTGTTCACTGAGACTGTCCTGCACATCTCTGAGGAAAATGCAATGAGAACCAGTGATGAAGAAGCCATGTCCCCACCCTAACTCCCAGTAAATGTATTTGTTTCATTTATTAGGATTAATTTCCTCTAAGACACTCTTCAGATTGGAAATACCAGGAAGAGAAATTTTTAACTAGAATTTCCCATGTTTTCAATCAACCAGTAAGGAAGACAGGCCACGACAGGCAAAGCATCTGTGTTAAAGTAGATTGGTACCTGCTCATAAATAAAAGGAAAATAACAGAGTCAAGTATCAACCATTTTCCCAGCACTGAACTTGCACTAAATACTGCATCAAATTCCACCCTTTCCTTCGGTTGACACTAAAAATGAAATCCATACACAAGGCACAAACAGAGGGAGCTCTAAGCATTATTTCTGCAGCTATGTCTCAACAGACTCCCAATCAAGGAATGCCTTCAAAATGCCTCTGAATGAGAGACCCCCAAGAGATAAGAAGTTTTTGTGTTTTCCTCAGGCTGCTCTACTGCCCCATATGTGCACCAAATGGTCTCTTAAGTATCATTAGGAGTCTGGTTGAAGTTCTTTTTTGCACTTTTGGCAATTAGTCATTAATTGGACTTGCCACTTAAGCCCCTTTGTAATTGATACTCCAGAGAGGGGAGTTCTGTGAGGGAAGACTTCCCTCGGGGGGGCTGTTCAATAGAAAACATGGCCCCCTTCGCTTCTGGAGGTGGGCTTTCCTGCCCAGCACAGTTCAGATACCTCACCTCAGCCCGGGTCATCATACCACCTCAGCCACACAAGCAGTGCCTAGACAGTAAGAAATTTTCTTTAACAAGTGTTCCTGAGCCTGTCTTAATTTTGTTATAAAAATAATAGCATTTTCAAGCACTGGATAGCTTAAAAAAATAACCACATAGATATTATCTCGTATTATCTCAATGCCATTTTGCAGATGAGTAAACTAAGACTCAAGTCAGTTAAGACACTGGCCCAAATTCACATATGGTACACTTTGCAAGCATGCACTCAGCTCCATGAACCCAGGCTAGCCAGCTCCAAGGTCAGGACTCTATCCTCCTCACCACACTACTTCCCAGTGAGAAGCCCTTCAGAGTATGGTCAGATGACTCCAAGGTTTTATCATCTTCAAGGACATGGTCCAGATACATTGCCATTGCTCTGTGGACTGACAGTCTGCACTTATCAGACTATGCTAGAACTCTTCTTAGGTGGAACAAGGTCTTTGTTTAGCCAAACATTTTGATGGCCTCTCACAAATGAAGGATCAAGTCCCTAGGGGAATGGCCTAGATGAGCTAAAGGGAATTAAGAGAAGAAAACTAGGGGAATATTTTAAGGCATAATAAGAAATGAGCCACAGAGAGAGAAGAAGCAAGAGGAAGGAAGCCAGCCTCTGCACAGGAGATGGTCAATAACTGCTTTGGAAATGAGAACCACTTGGAAATTTAAAGAATACAAATGTTTACTACTCAGTCTTAAGTTGCTTGCTTTTCTGTGATAGGATGTCATCTGCAGAGCCAGACTAGGGTAAGGTAAGGGAGGCACCTAGGGTACAAAACTTCAGGAGGTGCTCACTCTCTGGGTCATGCAGGCCTGGCCTCAGCCTATCCCAACCCTGGCCATTTCCTGCAGGGCACCAAACTTTGGATAAAGCCCAAAACATATGTGCCTTGTGTGGCCAATATTTTGAGAAAATGAAAGAATTAGAGCAATAACCAGCACAAAGTGATATAATTCATAATATGATTACATGCTGTTTGCTACATACATATTCATTTTTGTGAAGTGAATCATAAACTGAGATAATTAAGCCAAAGAAAACCCAGAACAAGAGGCCAATGGAAAAATGTATGTCCCTCCTCAGGAATTCCAAGAGATATGGAAAGAGTCATGAGGTGTCCCACTACTCATGGTCTGGGGTTGGCAGGCAAATTTAATAAACAGAGTGATCCTGGCCACCTGGAGAATCTCAGGACACTCGAGTGGCCAACAATTGGGTCACAGCTATATGTGTGGTTTTGTTGTTATTTATCTACAACTGAATATCTCCTATTTATCAAGTGTCCTG
This sequence comes from Prionailurus viverrinus, assembly GCF_022837055.1. Lineage (NCBI taxonomy): Eukaryota > Metazoa > Chordata > Mammalia > Carnivora > Felidae > Prionailurus > Prionailurus viverrinus. Next base: position 72,652,981 of record NC_062563.1, read on the forward strand.
AATGCCTTATTACATTCTCATGATCAATAAAGTTGTTTTTGTGTCTCAATCAACAGCATCTGTCCAGTTGTAAGGGGAGGTGGGAGGGAGAATTATGACATCAACAAGAAAAAGGACCTCCATACTGGCACAGTGTTTCACCAACCTCCTACAATCCCTACTCATCTATGACAAAGGGGAAATCCTGGAGGATATCCTGACAGTCAGATCACAAATTTTAACTCATCTGTAAATATGCCAAGGCCTCAGAAGTTGGAATAATAACCATCTTAGCATTTGGACAAAGGGTCTTATGGTCCAATGGAAAGCACTGTGGGCTGGGGAGGCAGGAGACTTGAGGTCTTTGTCATGACTCATTTATACCCTGGTAATATAAGCAGGTCATGGGACTCAGAATCAGAATTCCAGCTCTGCTACCAACTAACCTCACCACTTTTGGCAAGTCAACTCAGCCACTCCTGGACTTGACTTCCTCATCTGTCAGAGAATACCAACTTCCTAGAATTGCTGTAAGGAGAGAATGCAAATTTTTGTAAATGTGAAAAAACTTTTTAAAAGTCAAACAATGCTGTATCATGACCAGGGATTACTTCCATTGCTCTATTATTCTTATGGTTACAATTTTTGACAACAATAATAAATACTGTGATTGAGACACATGGCATGATTAGGTGATATGAGTGACAGACCTTGTGGGTTGGTCAAGTAAGTGTCCACTGCCAGTCTCTTCTTCCTTGCCTGGCTCCATTATAGATTCTGGAAAGCTAAATACTCACTTTCCTAAACATTTAGACAGCTAGGAGTGAAGACATGACACAGTTCTGGATAATAAGAACTAAGATGAAGTTTTCTTGTAGCACTTATGCTTTCCTTAATAAAAAGTGTCAGTATATATGGCATACTCCTTTTTCCCCTGCGGTAGACATGAAGGTAGACATGATGCTTGGCATGTAGAAATCATCTAACAGCCATTAGGTACAGGCCAAGAGGGTTAGAAACAGTCCACCTAACACTGCTGAACTGCTGATCCAACACCTTCAGTTTCCTATGCCCAGAATTCTCATTCTATAAGAAAATAGGCCCCTATTTATTTAACCCCTGTTAGTTACCTGCAGCTAAAAGCATTCCTGATTTATGCAACATATATCCTATCCACTTCATGGCTCTTTGTCTACTAATAGAAATTTCTTTCCCAGTAATCTATTCAAATAGAGTACAGCTCAAAGAGGAGGGACGAAAATGTTTCCTCCAAAGACCCATAAGGAATAAAGAGATGATGAAGAAAAATGGGAAAAATTCCTCCACAAAGTAGGTTAGTATATCACTATAATATCAGAGCACTGAATCTATCCAACCTCATACATTTGTCTTGCCAAGACTCCTAGCCTATAATGAAACCTTCACCACTTACCCCACAGAGTTTTAATGATCAAAAAATATAATGGCTGTTAAAACTCTGTATAGACTATGAAATGCCTTCTAAAAGTTGAAGTTACCCAGGATCCCCCTTGGTCCTGTTCTTATCCCGTAAAATCTGCTTCTATTTATACATCCATGCTGTTTGCTCACATTTCTATTTCCATCCCTTGTGTCTCCAGTGAGCTCTAGGTCCTTATTTTCAGCTACTTCTTGAACATCTTCACCTGAAAGTCCTAAAATCACTTCATACTCAGTATTTCTGAAGCTGCATTAATCACTGTTCTCCACAAAACCATTCCTTGCCTATCTTCTTGGTTTCCAGTAATAGACATCACCACCCACCTATTTTCCACAGGCAGAAAACTGACTCACCTTCAACTCCTCTCTCTTCTCCTCTACATTCTAATCCAAAAATAACTCCCCCTCTGTTGCCCTTGATCATAGCCAATCATTTTTTGTATAGACAATAGACTATAAAATTTTCTGACAGTTCTCTCTGCCACTAGTCTTTCTGAACTACAGGCTAAACAGAGATCTTCCTCAAAGACAAATCAGATCCTGGCATCATTTCACTTGAAACCTCATGGGTTCCATGCACCTACCAAATGAAAGTCAACAGCAACCTCAGGATGGCCCAAAAGGCCCTTCTGAGTCCCATTTGACCTTAGCTCTTCAGGTTCATTCCCAGCCCCACTCCTTCCTTTTCTTAACTTTCATCTTTCCCTGAGTCCTTATACTTAATGGGTGCCTGATGATTTTTTCGTTCTTCTCATTTCTTGCCTTTTTTCCTTTCTTTTCATTCCCTTTTCATCATCCTAATCCAGCTCGTAATAGATCACATCTAGACTATTCCAGGAACCTCCTAAGAGGGAGTCCCCATATTTCTTTGCTCTAATCTACACTCTACTGTCCAACAAAATCAAGTTACTTAGAACACTCCTTGACAAAGTTTCCATTAGCTATGAATACAGTTCCCACTTCTCAGCCTTTCATCACCCTCACTGTCATGGCTTCATTGTAGTTCAGCTTCATCTTTCACTCTCCCCTCTATGCACCCTTCATTCCAGACAACCCATTACTTTCCACTCTTTTGACATCATAAAGCCTTTTCCATTACACTCTATCCTCTGAACCTGCATGCCACCTCCACATTACCTGCCCAAGCTGTAGTCTTAGTTTTCCTGCCACTTCCTTCCATGGGCAACTTTCCATTATGTATCAAGCCAGAAATGAGGTCCTCTACTTCTAAAGTCTCATCACTTTTGATTTAAATTGCAGTTCAGGGATTTATCATGGCCTGCCTCACCTTATAATCATTTAGATTCAAAATCTTTCTTTTACATTACCTTTTCATATAACACAGTGTCTCCCACATTATGGATGCAAAATTGCTAAAAAAAATGCTAAATAAATGTTCATTGGGTAAAATCTGCATTTCGATCTGAGAGCACTTTCACCTATCACCAGGTTGCAACCACCACCTGAGAGAAGCAGAATAGCTCCTCTTGTCTCTGCAAAACTAGGACCAGAAAGGTTAATGCACTTTCCTTGGATCCCCCTGGAAGGTGTGGCAGGTAAACAAAACTCATTTCCTGATGCTTTCAGCATTTAAGTGGGACTTTTTCTGCTCAGCTTTGCTCTCATGGACCTCAGTCTGCTCTGTGCCTTTTCTGGTCCCAAAGCAACTTGAATCACCCTGACTTTCCACTCTGCCTTCTAACCCCATACCCTTGGTAGTTCCAGAATGCAGCCTCCTGCCAGAGTCTCTCCCCACTCTCTGTGACATCTGTCTCAGGGACTCAGTGAGAAGCAAGGAGCTAATGTTCAGGAAATTTGCTGCCCTCCTGTGATGAAAGGCACAATCTTCATTACTCCCTGAGCCAGAGCATCCCCATGTCTGTCATGAAAGCAGACGCTGTGCCTTTGGAGCTGCTTCCCACAAGCAGCAGGAAACCATTATCCCAGCCTACTGTTCTCTTCATTTGACACTCTCTCTTAAATATACTGTTTTTCTCATTTTCATTAATAATCCTTCTTTAACACCTGATCAGCCTTGCTGTCTGCCCTAGGTTAAAGCCTATTATTCCATTAGAGTTTGACATTTGGAATGCAATGAAGCATTCATGCACAGGTAGGGCTAATGGGGAAAATGGTTTGAATCGGGACTTTATGCACCACATGGTTTGGCAAGTGGGAGGGGTCAGTAGGAAACAGAAGGCTGCTTCTGTGCCAGCCACAGGAGGCTGAGCCCAAGACAAGCCTGTCACTGTTGACGGGCTCAGGACAAGAGACTTGACCTTTTCTGCCACTTGGTGACATTTATCAGGCAGGTATATCTCCTAGATCATGTATCTAGAAAGAACCTGGAGCAGCCTAAAGGAAATTAGGCAATAGACCTAATGACAAGTCAGTGAGCCTAAAGAAATAGAATTGAATGTGTCTGCTCTTTCTGATTCTAACTCTGCAGTGTCAGGGAATCCTGTTATTATAGGGACCTCTGAGGACATTCACTGGCCTCTAGTACTATCTGCTGTGCTGGTTCTTTGTTGGGTGTATGAGCTGAGAGCAATCATGAGGACTTAGAGAAGCCACATAGTAGAGAGTGACATCACCTCCTATGCATAATGCAGCCAGCATATCTCCCAGTTTTCTTTCCTAAACTTCAAGCAAAAATAACCATTTATATATATATATATATATTTTTTTTTTTTTAATTTACCCATTGATCACTTATTCAACACACAAGTATTGAAGACTTACAGTATAGGTGCTGGATATATTCCTGCCCTCATGGAACCTACAGCCACTTCAACTTTCACTCTGATTCTGGCTGCAACTCCTGCATGGACAAGGGGAAATGCCATCTTCAATTCTGAGATGCAGAGAGAATGAAATATCAATAGACATGAACACTTGAACTTGCAAAAAATACATTTCTTTAATTCAGTATATTAGTTTAATTCCCAAGTACAGATCTCCATCTTGCCAGGCCAGAGGGAAATTCAATCTGACATCACTGGCAGTTATGTGGTAGTTGGCAAACAGAGGCAGAGACTAACATCAAGCCCATCATGGCTCTCAATGCTGTCTTCATTGATCAAGCCCATGTGGTCCCTTGAGATACAAAGGCCCTCTGCTTCCATGCCACGTGTGGGGCCCAAGCATCCCTACTGACGCATCCTGGGGCCTAGAGTCCCACCTTGACAAGATTGCTATGTGGCATCTCCACTGCAACTTTCCAGAGTGCTGTTGTGAAGCCAGGCATGGCTTCATGATGAAGGTAAAACGTTCCAATTTCTGGAAATTTCTCCCTCTTCTCTCTCTTCCCTGTTGAGGACACCAGGTATGATCTTGTTTTTCAGGTTAGCTATTCCAAAAGAAGAAAGAGACACTGACTTCCAGCAGCTTCTGTTTTTCATACAGCCAAAAATTTCTGAATCTCTGGTTCCAAGACTCACTAAGGGCCTAGGAACCTGCTTCAAAGGAGGAAGGAAAAATAGAGAAAAAATGCTAATTAGCAGTCAAATTTATTATCCTGCCATAAAGATGAAGAGACCAAAGTGCTGGAAGAGGTAACATCTGACACCTTAGGCTCCACCTCCAAACCCATCTGGCCATAAACCCCAACCAAATGCAGGGGCAAATGGGAGCTGCTGCTCATGGCTCCCTTCCACCCATCAGCAGATCCTGAGACATGCAATATTGTGGAACCACAGGAAACTTTAACTTACACAGGTTAGACACCTGAAGAGGGGAACACAGGCATCCAGCATCCTCCCCCAACCAGCCCCATACTATCAATACAACTTCCCTCCCACGCCTACCAGACTGGATGTCTAACATTATTTCAGCTCTTCCCTTGCCCTATCTTCCTGCATCTATTCTGCCTTTTTTTATCTTGCTATCTCCAGCCTCCTGAGTCCCTTCTAAGGCAACTAACTGAGCCCCTTGCTAAGAGAGGCCACTGATTCCTCCTGAGCACCGTTGCTGCAGGTCACCTGTGACTTTGGACCCCTATAAGCCAGAATGCATAGCAGAAGAGGCACATAGCAAAAGTGAGTAGGTCCCATGCCAATTTTTCAGGCTGGAGGGGAGCTGTGAGAACCTATGGATGTTGAAAACTCATGTTAAGAGGCACCTGCGTGGCTCAGTTGATTAAGAGTCCGACTTTGGTTCAGGTCATGATCTCACAGTTTGTGAGTTCGAGCACCACATTATCGGGCTCTGTGCTGACAGCTCAGAGCCTGGAATCTGCTTTGAATTCTGTGTCTCCCTCTCTCTCTGCCCCTCCCCTGCTCACACTCTGTTTCTCTCTCTGTCTCTCTCTCAAAAATAAACAAACATTAAAAAAAGAAGAAAACCCATTTTAAAAGATTGACTTGGCTGACTGACTGATGGATTGATTCAGTAACTTTATTTAAAAAGGTATATGGACTTTGTCATGTGCTTCCTATTGTGGGGTCACTTCCAAAGGAGACAAGAAGCATAACATATGCTTTTAGTGTTCGGAGAGGTCCCATTTTAATATGGGAGAAAGTGGATACACATATATGTCTAAATGCCAATAATGGTAATGACAACAGCTAATATAAATTGAGCACATATAAAGTATTGAGTGCTGTGCTAAAGCAACATTTTATTTACTCATCACGACATCCTTCTATGGTAGGTATTAACATTAACCCCATTTGCAGGTGAGAAAACTGAGGTACAAAGATTTTTTTTAACCTGACCCAAGTCCTATACTACAATAGTCTAATCCAGTGAAGATAGTTTATAACAGTTTATTACATCTTCATTTCTAATACTAAAAATGTAGAAATTATGCAACTACCCAACAGTAAAGGAATATTAATTATAAGGGAACCATATGGGCAGAAAATTGTGCAGCCATTAAATTCATCTATTGAAGAAAATAAAATAACACAGGAAAATTCTCATGATAAATGTTCATGAAAAAAGAATGGCATACAAAAATGTGTACAACTTATGGGGTGGGAGGAAGAGAGGGAGGGAGGAAAAGGGAGAGAGGGAGGAAAAAAGGAAGGAAACATATCTAAATGTTAATAAAGCATCAAAACTTCAATTTGTACATTTCAAACATGTAGCTTATTGCATGTCATCTATACCTCAGTGAAGTTATTTAAAAATGTTAACAGAGGATTTCTGAGTAGTGGGATCATAGATTATCTTAATTTTTATTTTTTTAATTATCTAAATTTCCTATAAGGATTATATATTGCTTTAATAACTGTGGGAAGTTAATGTTAATTTTTAAAGAGAGTTTGTAAAGGGAGCTCTGGGAATAAGACGGGAAAAGAAAATTCCAATTTAATTGATATGGGTGAGACCCCCATACATTTTCATGTCCCTAACTCCCCAGGTTATTCTCATATGCAGTCAGGGGTGGGAACCACTGATTTACACAGAGTACCTAGCCCAATCAATGCCCAGGGACACCTGATGCTTGATTAAATGGTGGCCGTCCCCATTATCCTCATCATCATCATCGTTGTTGTTGTTATTGCTGTTGTTATACTCTTCAGCACTACTGGCATATTCACATTCTCATATTAAGTGGGGGGGGGGGAAGTCTAGGTGGAGAAGATGGCTCAGGCATTGGCAGATTCATTGGAAACTTCAGTGAGTAATCGGGTGTTGGAGCTGGTGATATTTTCCTGTCATAGACTCTGTCAGAGACTTTCATTTCACTGGGCCTCTGGGATTAGTAATGCAGAGTACTTCCAGACTATTAGTGTATAAAACTACAATGCAAAAAAAAACTTTTTACTAAAATTAATGATGCCAGGCCAGCCATAAAGAAATTCATCTCCCAAGTGACGTGCCCAGCAAAGCTGCACCAACTTCTGTAACAGATGTCTAGACAATTTGACTTTGAAATACATATCCCGAACCTGAACAGCCTGGAGTTTCCCAGCGAGTGCCCAGCCAAAGTTCAAAACTAGAGACCAAGCAGGAATAGAGGATTTGAAGATTATAAATAAACTTATTCATAGGGAAAGCAGAGCATGTACAGCAAGCTAAAAATTGATTGCCCAGAGAGGATGACTCATCAATGAGACCATAAAAGACCGTCTTGCAGTAATCACACAGCAAGACAGTTCATTGTCCTTAAACATTAACTGCCTGTCACACCAGGCCTCCCATCAGCAGACTGCAAAGCCCAGATCTGGCCTCATTAAGCTTTCTAGACATCCCCGCCCTGCAAAGAAGCAATCCATTTCTCTCTATCCCTTTGAATCACCACATGGCAGTGAACGGAACCTCATCTGAACTCAGTGCCCTAGATTCCTAGTGTGTCCGCCAGCTGAAAGGAATTGACCTGGGTCAGTCTGGCTGCCTGATCATTTTAAGACATTACATTTTTTTATTGAATATTTTAGGGCTAAAGATCTCCACAGATACGCAAAGTCAAGCCAGGAGCAACCTGAGACAGTCTCCAGTTGTTGCAGTGGTGGGAAAGCCACTCCTCCCACCTTAATCATATCTCCTGAAGGGTCAAATAACATAGGACAATCCAGCTAGGCTGTTTATAAAACTCTGCCTTCCTGCCACCTGCTTTTGCAGCGTGGTTGGTGTATTTTCAGACACTCAAAATTTAACTCGAGAGCCTTGAGATTTTACTACAATGACAAGCCTCTAAATGATACTGAGATTCAAGTGTACTAAGACCAATAAATTATGAGGAAAATCAACAGAAATGCTCTTTACCCTACCAACATCTCTTGAGCCTTGGCTGTGAAAAATATACCATGATCTTTGGGGTTGGGAGGTGACTCAAATATCAATCCTTTTATTAAGTAACTCGAGACCTAGGGAAAGGCACCAAGTGGAGCTATGAACCCAAAGAAATGGATAGGAAATGACGAGGTCACACAGGTAAGTGGCTAACTGTTCTCAAGAGGGAGAAATGACTTCATTTGGCAGAATGAGTCAGAGAAGACTGAGAGCACATGATGGCACTAGTTGGGCTTTGAAAGGTGGAAAAGATGGGAACATGCATCACTGTTAATACCTCGTACCACAAAGAGGGTGGGGACCTCTCAGAGGGCCTGCACCAGCATGGGACCAGCAGAGCTTAAATAAGGGTCAAGAGAATGCCTACCACAGTCTCGTCAAGGATCATAGAAAAGTCACCAAATTAGACTGAAAGACACCAGGAGGAACCAAGTTCAGGGACAAGTTACCTAATGTATGCACAAGTGACAGCAAGCACCAGAGTTCAATACACCACCTGAAGTACTGACTGGCAAAGATGGTTAAAGAAAAAAGATTGGTTAAATATATTACAGCACACCGGAAAACATACTATGATGTGCTCATTAAAAGTCATGATATAGATGAGCATTTATTCACAGGAAAACGGGTCCTCTATATATTAAGGAAGGAAAAATGGAGGTTAAAGAATGTCTTATACAAAAGATCATCTAGGTTTGTATCAAGATGAATCCTACTCCACTAACTCATGTGTGAGAGAAACATCTCGTTTCTTCATGCCAACTAGGATTTAACTTTAAGCCCCTAATCTGGCAGAAAGTTCCATCTCAGTCAATAACAAAAATCCTATATCACATCCCTACAGCTGCATAAGAACCTTAGAGCTTAGAAGATACCCACCAAACAAAATATGGCCTCTACTTTTCAGTCCACCATCCTCTTCTCTATTCACTTCATTGTTCATGCCTATATGTTACTTGAAATTCACCTGTGCCAAGCATATCGGGCAAGCCTAAATTAGCAAAGCCTAAACAAGATAGGAATATCAGTGTCTCATATAAAACAACTCTGGAAGTAGGTGATCTAGGGCTGATAAAGCAGCAACACAATAGGTAGGGCCTTGTCCTTCTGTCCCACCACCATAGAACATGGCTTCCATCCTCAAGACTACCTCATGGTCCAAGAGGGCTGCTAGAGATCCACCATCACATCCTCATTGCAGATCAGAAGGAGCATGACAGACAGTAGGGAGAAAAAATTCCTCTTCCTTGAAACACCACACAAAACAATCTTTTCTTCATCACATGGCTGCAAGGGAGGTTGAGAAATGCTGGCTTTATCCCAAGTAAGCAGGTGCCCATCTAAAATTGAGGTTTGGGGGTGCCTAGGTGGCTCAGTTGGTTAAGCGTCAGACTTCAGCTCAGGTCATGATCTCACAGTTCATGAGTTCGAGCCCCAAGCTGGACTCTGTTCTGACAGCTCCGAGCCTGGAGCCTGCTTCAGATTCTGTGTCTCCCCTTCTCTCTGTTCCTCCCCCACTCATGCATGTGCTCTCTCTCTCTCTCTCTCTCTCTCTCAAATAAATAAACATCAAAAAATTTTTAATAAAATAAAATAAAATTGAGGTTCTGTCACTAAGAACAAAGGAGAGTTGGGTATAGAAGTAAACAAAACTATCTCTCTCTGCCACAAATGTATAAGTGGAGAAGAGAAGAGGGGTGAGAGTAGATCTTAGAGGATTAACAATTGAGAGATAAGCAAAGGATGAGCAACCCACAGTGAAGACTGAGAAGAAGCCATTAGACAGAAGAAATCCTGGAAAGAATGGTGTGAAGAAATACAAGAGAAGGATTTTTCACACTCAGGGAATGGTTGATAGGGTGAGATAAGGCCAGAAAAAAATGTTCATTAGAGATAACTCAATTGTCCAAAGGAAATAGATCTCTGGAAAACAAAACATCAGGGGCTATTTTTTGTTGTTGTTGTTGTTATACTCTTCCCAGGTGGTCAGGATTGCCCTCAACTCAATAGCTAGATAAATCCCACTTTGTCAAAGGGGCCATTCTACTAGGTTAATTTTCCAGACAAGGCCATCCATGCCTGCTTATCCTCAGGGGTCATAGTCACATAATTCTGGTGCATTCTTCATGGCTTTGTCTTATTTGTTCCCTGAATTCTCACGGTTTCAGGAGTACAAATACACTGAACCTTCTTACAAGAGATTACTATTATTAGACAAGACTGACTCAGGGAGAAAGACTTGCACTATTCATAACATAACACAAGAAAAACAGCTAAGATTTCTTGAGTGCTTATTATATGCCAGGCACTGCACTAACTGTTCAATAAATATTAGCTGTTAGTATGTGTATGTGTGTGTGTGTGCACTTGTGCGCACACACACACATACGTTTGTGTATAATTAACCCTCAAAATGCTGTGTGAGGCAGATCATTCTTACCCTCATTTTACAGGCAAGGAACCAGAGTGTCAGAGAGGTTGAATGGTCTGCCCGTGGGCAGAGGTCATCTGTCACCGTGACTGTTGCTGCTTCTGTGCACACTCTTGCCTCCATAGCAACAATACATTTTAGCAAATTTCTTGTTATTTTTAGGTACAACTCCTTTCTGCCACACTCCAATTTTGTCTGTCACCCTCTGGGCTATGATAAGTTGGAAACCTAATTAGTGAGCTAGTGACAATGAGGGTTTACATAGAGCACATGATTATTTTCTTCCTAGCGGGAAGCAATTTAGAGGGACTTACAGGTCAGGGGTCCTCCAAATCCCCTGGATCCTTTCAGACACCTTTGATCTGATCATCTGGATAATAATAATGATGGTGCCTAACATCTATTGCACACATATTCTAGGTGTTTAACTCATATTAACTCATTTAATCCCTGCCCGATGACCTTATGAAACAGATAATACTTTTTCCCTATTTTGCAAATGTGAGAACTGAGATACAAATGTTAAGTAACTTTCCCCAAAACCACAGTTGATGAACACTGAAGCTTGAAGTGAATCCAAGTAGAGGCTGAGCACTAATCACTCGGGTCCAATGTTTTTTTTTAATGGGTAAGAGGAAGAATGGTTATTTGAAATGGCATCTTGTCCAAACCTCTCTGCATCACCCCTCAACAAACCTACCCTAAAAGATCAAATCCTGGCAATTTTCAAGGATTCTGCTTCTCTGCAAAGGTGAGGGGCACTATAATCTCTTCACTGTCCTAAACACAGCACTTAGAAGCCTCCCCAGCCCTTTTGACATCCAGGTTCCCAACAATGTTAGTAAATGCTGGTTTCAAGGTCTGACTACCCAGCAATCTGTGAACCATTAACTGAAGCTATTTTCTGCTTCTAGGGATCAATTGCAACTGCAAGAGGTAATAAGGTCCTGGCCAAAAAGCTGGAATGGGGAAGAGAGCAAATTTGAGGGCTCAGTAGGGAAAGATAGCCTCAAAAACATCCCCACCAAGAGGAAATATACCAGATGGAATGAAGCAGGATGGCAGAAAATCTTCAGCCAATCAACAACCTTACCTGCAGCCCTACCACTCCTGCTGAGAGGACAGGTGTTGGTGCTGAGAAGGGATAGTAGACAAAAGAGACACACGTGTTCTGTTCCCTCCAGGACTAATGATCCATCATATAAGCTCAATGGTCCAGAATAGCTGGCAACAAAGACGTTCTGGTCAATCAAATATGCTAGTTAGTTGAGAATTGCTGCATACACTCCTCAAGTATTGTTAATTACCTAGAATTAAATAAAACAAAATAGACAACATATTTTTTTGAAAAATCTAAAAGTAAATAAGAACACAGAAACTGGTGATCTACTTTTGTCACTACCAGCCTTCCTTTCCAGATATACTGTTCTCCCTTAATTCCCTCCACTATATACCTTAACGTCCCCTAGAGATGACCTAGAGCCTCGTGTTTTCTCCATTTCCAAGCCTGCCAAACACACTGACAGGAAAGAATCAGAGAGTATTGAGATGTGAACTGGACAATTTGTTTTTTATGTTTTAATGGGCTTCAGACCCTTATTAAATGAAAGCCATGAATATTAATAGTGGATTTCAACCACTAGTTAATCAAATGGGGAAAATGTTTGCAGGTAAGCAGTAATGAATGCTTTCTCTTATGTTTTGGCATTGCTTAAAATGTCAAAAGATTAAACAAGGGGGAGGGGTGCCTGGGTGGCTCAGTTGGTTGAGCATCTGACTCTTGGTTTCTGCTCAGTTCATGATCTCATGGTTCATGGGTTCGAGCCCCACATTGGGCTCTCTCTCCCTCTCTCTCTTTCTCTCTCTCTAAAATAAAATAAAAATAAATAAAAACGATAAAAGAATTTCAATTAAAAAAAATGTTTTAAACATGTATTTATTATTGAGAGACAGAGAGAGACAGAGCATGAGCATGGGAGGGGCAGAGAGAGGGAGAGACACAGAATCCGAAGCAGGCTCCAGGCTCTGATCTGTCAGCACAGAGCCCAACCCAGGGCTCGAACCCACAAACCACAAGATCATGACCTGAGCCAAAGTCAGACGCTTAACCAACTGATCAACCCAGGCACCCCTGGAATTACAATTTTTAAATCATGGGGAGAACAGAACAAATGAAATACATGAATAATCAAAAACTAATTCTTGTTCATGTTATTTTCACCTTTATCAATATCAAACTACCAGTAAGGAGCTAGACTAGGTAGAGACCATGCCTTATTTTTATATCCCCAGTGCCTAGCACAATACTATAAACATTTAAATAATGTTTGTTGAACTGAACCAAAGATAGTAATTGGACAACTTTATTGTATTTCCTAACTTTTTTTAATTTAATGGAGGAAGACCTCAATAAGAACTGAAAGGTTCAGAAGCAAAGCAGCACTAAAGAAAGGAAATAGAAATCAAGGAATTTAAATAAACCCCAATTGGGCAATGAGTCCTTGAGTAATAGGGAATTAACTGTCATTCTTTTAACTACAATTATAGCTGTATTAAAACCAACAATCACTACTGAAGAAAAACATACAGAATATTTTTTGAATTTGCCTTTCTAAAGTGTCTGAGCACATTGAAGCCATACAGTAGAAAATATATGGTAGGTGTTGGTGGTAATAAAAATGCTATACTATTTTTTTCAAGAAAACTGTGTTTTTCTAGGTGAAAATATGTATAAAATATGGTGGGGGAGAAGCAGGAAAAAAATGTTCAAAATGTGTTAAGTGCTCTCTACATAAGAAAATAGGTAAATTCAAGGAATTTCTCCACTTTCAGCTAAAGATGGTAGACTGAACACATGTATTTAACTCTTTCTCTTAAGTTCTCTAAAAATCACAATAAAGGATAATTTTAAGGTACAAACTCAAAAGAACAAAGGGGAAAAAGATAATATTTTATATGAACTGAAAGTCAGAAAAGCAAGTAAATTTGAGTTATCTGGCTTTACAGGCTCCAAGAAAGCTGAAATCTAAGCCGTAAGAAAAAACAAAGAACAATTGATAGCGCAAATCCTCAATAGGCCCCGAAAGCAAAAGTGCCAGTACCTTTGCATATAAGGGTGAATGTGATATAAAAGTGAAATGACATTGCAAATCCATTTAATGGCAAATAAGATGACACCCAGGATATCTCTCCTTTACTGAATGCAACTAGGTGACTCCCCTTCTCCAGCCCCGGCAGAGGACAAAAGTTTTATTCTCTATTTGAGAATACCATGCCCATTTGAAGAAAGAGCCACTGTAGTGACGTAAGGGAAATTAAATTAGTGTATACATACTGACATTAAGACCCCTAGATTTCTTCCCCTATTTGGTTACCAGAATGCCAACAGACAGGCACATACACAAACACAAATACACAGACACACACACACACACACACGAAATCTGACTAGTCTAAAAGAACAGACTTACCAAGGAAATAGTCCAGCCAGATCTCCCTGTAGTGAAGACCACAGGAGACAAGCTCAAATAAAGCTTCTAATCTGCTCTAATGACCCACACTTAAATATAATCAAACAGTCACAAATCACCAGACATTTGAAGAATGAACCTGTATGAAAATCAGAGACTACAATAAAGCAAACATAAAAGCAAGTTGAGAGCTATGAGGAGGAAGAAAACTTCCAAAAAAACCTTAAAATTAATCATCAGAAAGATAAAAGGATACATTACATCCATAAAACAAGACAGGTACATTAGTTTTTAAAAGGAACATTCAAAAAGCAAAAAAAAAAGAACTCTTAGAAATTAAAAGTATGACAATAGAAATGAAAAATTCAACAAAGAGATAGAAAATAATTTTGAGAAAATGTTACAAAAAGGGAGAAATAAAATAGAGGTGGAAAATAAGAGGGAAAATAAATGAAAATTGGCATATCGATCCAGTATGTTGAGTTTTCAAATAATTAGAATTCCAGAAAGACGAGGGAGAAAACAGGAGAGGAAATCAAAGACGTAATTCAAAAAAATTCCTCACAATTAAAAGACGTGTCTCTAATACAAGGGATAAAAATAAGCATATATTTAGATATATATCATCATGAAAATTCTGGAACAAGACAAGATGGGGAAAAACAGTTTTTATACATAGCATCATGAAGCAGTATGGTAGTGCCTTCTCAACAGCAGGTTGTAGAATCCAAAAGATAATGAAACAATGACTTTAAAATAATGAGGTAAAAAATTTTCTAATCTAAAATTGTATACCCATACCTCACACCTGTCAGGATGGGTAAAATCAAAAAATAAGATACAACAGGTGTTGGTGAGGATGTGGAGGAAAAGAAACCCTTGGGCACTGCTGGTGGAAATGCAAACTTGTGGAAAACAGTATGGAGGCTCCTCAAATCATTAAAAAGAGAACTACCAGGGCACCTGGGTGGGTCAGTCAGTTAAGCATCCAACTCTTGGTTTTCGCTCAGGTCATGATCTCACAGTTCATGGGTTTAAGCCCCACATCAGGCTTAGCACAGAGCCTGCTTGGGATTGTCTGTCTCCCTCTCTCTAGGACCCTCCCCAACTGGTTCTCCTTCTCTCTCTCTTTCTCCCTTTCTCCATAGATAGATGATAGATAGATAGATAGACAGACAGATATAGGACTACCACATGATCCAGTAATTCCATTACTTGGTATTTACCAAAAGAATATGAAAACATTAATTCAAAGGGTTATACACACCCCTATGCTTATTGCAGCATTATTACAATAGCCAAACTATGGAAGCAGCTCAAGTGCCCATCAACAGCTGAAAAGATAAAGATGTAGTATATATATATACAATGGAATATTACTCAGCCATAAAAGAGAATGAAATCTTACTATTTGCATCAACATGGATGGGTCTAGAGAGTATAATACCAAGTGACATAAGTCAGAGAAAGACAAATACCACATGATTTCACTCATGTGTGGGATTTAAGAAACAAAACAAACAAGAAAAACATAAACCAAAAACAGACTATTAAACAGATGGTTACCATGGGTGGGCGGGTGGGAGGATGAGTAAAATAGGTGAAGGGGATTAAGAGTACACTTATCATGATAAGCACTGGGTAATGTATAGAATTGCTGAATCACTAGATTGTACACCTGAAACTAATATAACACTGTATGTTAACTATGCTGGAATTGGAATTAATTAATTAATTAATAATACATGATTAGATAATCAACATTTCAAAAATTTTTAATTTTGCATACCTTTCGTCAGGAAACTACTGGAAAATGTGTTCCATTGAAATGACAGGGCAAAACAAGAATGAGTAATAAACATAATCAAAGGAAAAGAAATCCCAGAGAATAGAGAACTAAAGGGGAATCCCAGGATAATGGTGAAGGGAAATGTAAGATGTCAGCTGTGCATCCAGCCTAAAGAACAGGCAGTACAGACCAGTGTAGACCCAAAGTCTTCAGGAGAGACTTTTTTTCAAGAAAATAAAAGTGGTAGAGAGCTTAAAGTGTTTAAATGTATTGAGATAAGATATGCACAAATGAGGAGGGTTTGGGCTGAATTAGTGGCCAACACATAGAAAAATAAACAGATAAATTAAAAAGACATTTATTACTAACTTTAAGAAAAAAATATTGTGAAGGAAATCAAAATTAATCATACTATACTACCTGGCTCAGCCACACGCACACTAACAAAGCTGTAAGACCATAAGCACACTGAGAGGAGGGGAATTTCTACATATCACAAATGTAGAAATAGTCATTACATCTAGCATATATTTTGTAGGGTTGGAAGCAAAGCATGAAAGAATTAAATCCTTGTTATATAGAAGAAAGTCAGTAGCTAACGGCTAAAACTTCAAATTCAAGAAGTAGTAACAGACTTGAGTTATTAAAAACATGGAGGTAACTGGTTGTTTCTTGGGAGGCAAAATACTGGAGTATGAAGGCGCTGAGGTAGGCTGTTTCTCATTACAGGCCTCTAGAGCTCTGACTCTACTTTGATAAAATTTAAAACTATACACACACACACACACACACACACACACAAATCCCAACACTAAAAATTGTAAGAATCTAGAATGCTTTCATCTAATAAAAATAACAACTATTTAGAATGTGCTGTGCACTGTTCTAAATAGTTTACAGCATTAGTTCATTTAATTCAAAAGAACCCTTGGTACTATCTTGGTACTATCACTAATCCCTTACTACTTTTATCTTCCAGAAGAATTGAGATTCAAGGAAGTTAACTAGCTGTGTTCACTTAGTAAAAAAATGGAACCAAATTTCGGAGCAGGGAACCCCAGAAACTAGTGTATTAAATACTGTTCCTGGAGAACTTTTTTAAATCTTGATCTTTCCACGGGGTTGGTAGCGTTTGCTCATGAGATTCCTTCTATCTGGACACTCTCCCCCACTTCACTTCATCTAATTAATGTCTATTCATTCTTCATCTCTCAAGTCAAGGCTTTCCTAACCTGTGATTCTAGCTCAGTTACTTTGTTATATATGTGCTTACAAAACTCTGTACCCTGCTTTAGAGCGTGTTCATTATTACAGTAATCATATACCCTCATGTGTGTGACTATTTACATATACAACCAATTACATCCCCATATAGAATAAGCTCTGTGAGGGCATTGGGGCACATCTGTTTTTGCACAACACTATAGCCCCAGGAATTTAACGACTAAATTGGATGAATATACAAATGCATGAGCAGACAACTTAAGATTCTGAGATGTAGTTTAAATATATTCTCTCAGGGCAACCAGAGGACCGTTTGTGGTCCTTGCTTTTCCTTAGAATCTAACCTTCCTGCTTCTCCAAGAAGTTTGGAGAAAGCAAATGCTGGTAATGCAAGCCAAAACACTCTTTCAAATAAAAAGGTTCCCCTGCCTGCACAAAGGACAAAAATAGCTTATTTGATTTTTCTTTTGTTTCATATTTGTTGCTGTTTTAATGAGGCCAGTTGGTTAAGGTTTATGATAAGTAGGGAAAGGCAGTAGCATTCCCTGATCTGAGATCTCTTGTGCCTTCCTGCCTTTCTAAATGTTGAAAGATTATTAGAGCATGGAAGACAGCATTTTGAACTCTGAGATCCTTTCTCAGAAGGTGGGATGCTTGGGGCACCTCGGTGGCTCAGTAGGTTAAGCATCCAACTTCAGCTCAGTTGTGATCTCACCATTTGTGGGTTCCAGCCCCACATCATCGGGCTCTATGCTGACAGCTCAGAGCCTAGAGTCTGCTTCAGTTTCTGTGTCTCCTCTCTCTCTCTCTCTCTGACCCTCCCCCACTTGCACTCAGTGTCTCGCTTTCTCAAAAATAACTAAACATTTTTTAAAATTTTTAAAAAGAAGGTGGGATGCTTCAGAATCAGGTATGAAGAAAGAGTCATTACTTTATTGTTTCCATTGTGAAAACTCCCCCAAAGTGATTATTTAGTTCTTTATAAACCAAGAAAAAGAAATGATTGATTACATTTTTACTTTTTAATCAGCAGCAGTAACAGCATCATGTAGTCAAAGATCACAGCTCCCTATACTTAAACGTTTTGTCTCCCAAGATTCTTCTCTGATCAACCCTGTAAGAAAATTCATCACAGACTATCTTTAGGTGACAACAGTGACATGTCTGGAGGGTGGCTAGGGTATCCAGTTTTGGGCAAAGCTGCTTATTTGACTAAATAGGAAGACCTGCTCCAACCATGTCATTTAATTGCAGACAACTAATTTTCTCTGGATTCATACAAATTAGTTTGTCTCTATTTTTTAACCAGCCTGATATACATCTTTACCTCTAATAGAAACACTTTTATTCCACACAATTTAATAAACACATAAAAGATTTGGTGACAGCTCACTCACTGATGTCTTCACAGAGTCTGCATACAGTTGTAAGTGTTTTGTCTTCTGACACGTCACCATTAGTGGAACTCAAAGATGGGTCTTCGGACAGTGCTTTTTATTTCTTTCAGCCTGCTCCACAGCATGCCTAGATGGATATGAAGAAGATTCATCAAAGACATCATGATTCCACATGCTCTGCCCTGACTGCGCTTTCCCATCTGTTATCCTCCCGGAGATCTAAGGCCCCGTGTGTCTGGCTGTCCTCTCCTCATTATCTACCATTCCACTCTCGTCCATTGCCGGCTAGGGCCGCTCTTTGTTCTTCACTTCTTTGCCTTTCATTCTCAGAGCCAAATATCAATACTGCTCACATCATTCCAAATGTTCAGAATCAAAAGTCACATTAACAATTCTTTCTGAGTACGCTGTCCGTTTTTGAAGGTGGGTTTTTTTTTATTTACATTGACTCTTTTTCACATTTAAAAAATACATACGCATTTACTTTAAGAAGCGGGTACCCCGTGATCCTCCAAGAGATTGAAAAAAATGCCTTTAGGTACTGCCGGCTCATACTTAATGGCACATACAGATTTGACTTTCACTTTGTTCCATGTTCATTCTGATCATTCATATTTAATGTTACACATACTTGATTCCTTGACTTTTTTTTTAATCTCGTATGCTGAATGGTGCACAAGTTAATCCCGTATTCCACTATCCAGCAACTTGTCATTATTTATCAGCATTGACTGAGCTATCATTGTCATCTATTCATTAGCTTTCGAAAGATTTAAGCCTCTTCTCCTGTATAATCTAGCTATGTTATTTATCATATTCTGTCAGTAAGTCCTCTTTCTAGTGGTATCTACTTCACAGGAATAGATCATCTTCTGGGCCGAACTTCCCCTGAATATCAGAACTGCTACTTTTTAGCTACCTACCACTGTTAACCTTGATGGGGCTCACAGCTTGGATGGATCAAACTCTGTTGTCCTAGTAACCAGTAATGGTGCCTCGTCACTAAATGGTCTCGTGACAGCCACCTAGTTTCTGTAATTCCCACTGAAGAGAGCTACCAACTGCCTTCCTAGAAACATTCTGGGAAAGCAGACCCACAGCCATTGAAGGAAGCTGGATTCTGTCTCATTTGGGAAAATCCTCAAGTCATGAAAGCTTTTCTTTTCAGAGTACATGGGAGGGCAGGTGCTAGCCAGCAATACACGCCCATTTCATGGTGTTTAACGGTTTCAAATAGAGGGGAGGTCCTGAAATAGTGGCTTCATTTATGTTCATTTCAGTGCTGCTTTTTAAATCTTCTGGGAAGTCTGTCCTCTGGACTAGCTAGGCTTGGCTCTTAAAGTGAAAACTCTCACTTGCCAATAATCAGGCTCACCCTGACTTCTTACTGGTTTCAGAATCAAAACAAATCTGACTTGTGAATGACTGGCTCAGCCTAGTACTGAAAATAGGCTACATAAAATCAGAGTATGCTCCATGGATACCAGTGATCAGCATGATACCCTTGGACAAAGGGCAGTCACATTTCCAACATGTGGCTTCTCCCCATGCTGTTTTGTTGTATCTTGGTATATTTCCATATGAATAGCCAATTAGGCCATGGAAGAAGGAGATAAAGCAGGGCCAGTGGATAAGGTAACCTCAGATAGAAAATGTTCACATACCCTTTAGCACGAATCACAGCAAAAAATAAAATTAAAAAAAAAATAGTTTCCTCTATTTGGCAAAAAGAAGAAAATGTGAAAATAGGAGGAAAAAGGCAAATACTGATTTGAAAAAACATCCAAGGCTCTGGATGGAACATACAAAGAAGGCTTTTTTTTTTCCCAGTCTAATTCTTTCCACATAGTCAGTCAGTGTCCAACACTGGCTGGATTGGAGTCTTTCTTGA
This sequence comes from Prionailurus viverrinus, assembly GCF_022837055.1. NCBI lineage: Eukaryota > Metazoa > Chordata > Mammalia > Carnivora > Felidae > Prionailurus > Prionailurus viverrinus. Next base: position 72,673,361 of record NC_062563.1, read on the forward strand.
AAGCTGTATCATTATAGCCTGAGTCTACCTCAATAAGATATATAAGGTTCACTAGTGGATAAGCAGGGCAAGCTCAATAAGGAAGAAACTATGCTCTATATTCCCTCAATGCTACGTAAGAGGCAGGTGATCAATAAATATGTATTGAACAAATGGATGAGCTAACAGATGAACACCTGAGTCCTTCCGTGACCTCAGCCCTACAGCAATGCTTGCTCTACACCATAAAGCTATAACCACAAGGAAATATTCCATTCTGATATTACTGTAAAAGTTGAAATTTTCTATAATAAACTTCACTTTTATGTTTCAAGCTGAGCGTGTTTTTACTTGGATAATAGGGTCTCCTCTGGCTTTTTTTCTCCCTTAACGTAGCAATTTTGGTTAGTATTTACCATCTACAATGCAGCAGACACAGGTGTTGCTACAAATTTCGTGTTGCACTGCACTGCGGGACTTACAGCATGTTTTATCATGGAACCACATTTTGGCCTTAATAAAACACAGCACTGCACAGCATGACATTCACCATAATCTAATTAAATACAATGCCCAGGGAAATATGTCACTGGGAAGGTGAAACACACATGTTGTTTCCTTCTCCTTTCTAAGCAAGGGGCAGCTAAAGCACAGTTTAGGAAGAAGGTATTTACACAGTGAGATTCAGCAGTTTGCCAGCAAGAGAAAAAAAAAGTGAGGATATAGGAGAGAGGGGAGGACGTAGAAAAGAAAAAATAAGGAGCAAGGGGGAAAAATGCAGTAAATGATCATCAGTATTTCAATTGTTTCTTTTCTACCTAAACCAAAATCTCAAAGAATTTTCACACTTAGAGACTTAAGAGATGTAGAGAATGAGATTTCCTAAGCAATAGGGAAGAGCCAAAAAGACTTGTTTTTTCACTCCCGGTACTGACCAGCTTCTAAAGAAACTCATATAAATATCTCCCCTAAATAAGGAGAATCAATTTTGTTTCTCCACTCTGGTGTGACAACAGATAGTTAAGTCAAAAACCAGTCTCAAAAGCCAGGATTATATGAGTTCCAGTCCTGGCTATACCTTTCACTGACTGTAACCTAGAGTGTGTCAATTAACACTTTGGGCCCTCAGCTTACTTAAAAGATAAGGACATTGGATGAATTATCAAGGCAAAGATTCCAATACTGACTTTATGTAAGAAAATCCACTTATTTGAATTTCTGTCTTATCTATGCAATCTGAAATTTCTATTAAGGTCACTGGAAGCTTTAATTCACAGGGCAGGTATATACAAACCTAGGACACTAGACCAACATTCAAGCACATCAACACTCTTCTCTCACCCCTGCACCCTAGGAGATGTGAGCAAATGAAGGAATACAGTACTTGCAAAGCTGATTTACTGATGATCAAGGAGGCAGCAAGGCTCTCCCTTTTGGCAAGCAAATCCAATCTCTCTGAGGGGCTCATGGGTCCTCTTTCTCAGTTTTTAGGGTAGAAAATGAAATGCATCCCTCTCTTCTCTTCTCCCTCTCTTCTCAATGAAATGCATCCTAAAGGAGAAGGGGGATGCCACAACACCCTACTTCCATGAACAGCCTTTAAAGAATCCTTCTCTCTGTTTGACACTAGAAGCAGGTTGTAGACCTCACTTTGGCCACCTCTTAAGAAGTCACATGAGGGTGGGTCTAACATCTCTTAAGAAGATAGGGGCAATGCCCCCAAATGGTTCTTAGCTTTGAGTTTCAGTTAAAAGTCCAAGACAAAAGGAAAAGTCCCATTTAACATCTTGTCAGATACAACTTAAATTTTATATAGCCCAAAGAGAGCTCTTTCTTTTACCACCCTCTCACCAACAAATAAAAACCTTGTCTTTCTCAACTCATTATGATGCCACTAGCCAACCTATAGCTGCTCAGGCCAGAAACCTAAAACACAGTCTCAATTTCTCATACCGCCTACTTCCAATCCATCAGCAAGGCTTGTTAACTCCACGTGCTCCACCACCAGCCTGGATCCAAGCCACCATCATCACTCACTGAGATTTCTGCAATGGCCTAACTGGTCTCCCAACTTCCACTCTTGTCCCACTACATTCCATACTCTACCCAGCAGTCAACCTGGGCAATCTTCTAAATATTTAAGTCAAACTATGTGACACCTTGCTGTAAACAACCCCATTGCTTTCTAATCTGCTTGGACTAAAATCCTGCAAGTCCCTCCCCACGTTACCAGCCCCACTTATTCTATTTTCTCACCTACTCACTGCTCTCCAGTCACTTAGGTCTTCCTTCTCGTCTTTGATACAGAAGCTCATCTCTACCTCTGGGCCTTTGCACTCACTGTTCCCTCTCCCTGGAACATACTCCTACCAGATCTTGTCATTTGAGTCACCATTCAAATACTCCCTCCTCAGTAAGGCCTTCCTTAATTATCAATCCCACCAACCAGTTTTTTTCTATCATTATTTTATTTTTTCCTTACTTCTATTCATAAGTCAAAATTTTCCTGTGTATTTATTTGCTTGAGCAGGCATATGACTTCACTGTCAAACTATCTAGCATAGGGCTAGACCACAGTGCTTGCTCAATGAATTTTTGCTGAATAAATGAATTTTTTCCTCGGATTTCGTGTGTAAAGCAATTACGCAATGAACCCCTGTGAGTTAACATGGATGAATGTTTACAGAAGGTAGCAAACTATGATAAAGACTATTGGCAGTTCTTACTTGGGTTACTGTTTTAAGTAAAATTTTTTTCCAACTATTTAAAGTATTTAGTTTAATTCTAAAAAGGCTTTTTCTGAATCCATTCAAAGCTATGTTTTGTTTTGTCTTGAGATTTTAACACATGAACTTAAATTTTATTTTTAAGTTAGACTTCTATTAGATAAATGTCAACCTATAATCAAAGAGGGGAACATATTCCCAATAGATCAATAGAAACCCACAAAACTCAGTTAAGGATAAAGTGACAAAATAATTGCTGATGTAAAACAGGACACTTTGAGAGTGAAAGGGGGTACTCTTAATAATTATGCTGAGGCAACAATATAAGCTAGAATATATTGTCACCCTAGTCCATATAGGTAATTTCAAAAATGTGATGCAGTCGTTTGGGCTTTTTGTTTCTTTTTGATGAGAGTGTGTGTTGGATTATAGATTTTATTTTTAAAGAGAAATGGGAAGGGGGTGCCTGGGTGGCTCAGTCTGTTAAGTGTCTGACTCTTGGTTTCAGCTCAGGTCATGATCTCATGGTTTTGTGGGTTCAAGCCCCGATAGGGCTCCACACTGAGTGCAGAGCCTGCTTGGGATTCTTTGTCTCCCTCTCTCTTTGTCCCTGCCCAACTTGCACTGTCTCTGTCTCTTTCAAAATAAATAAACTTTAAAAAGAGAGAGAGAGAGAGATAAACAGGAAGGAATGAAAAGAGAATACAATATGAAAGAAACCAAAAAAGAAGATAATTATTTTTTAAGAATAGAGTGCAGATAACACTACTCAATAAATATAATAAAATAAGCCTATATTAGATCTGTATTTTGGTGAAAGAAAGGGCAGGAGAAAAACAGAAGGGTGAATAGACAGGCAAGTAGAGATAAACAGAGAATGGCAGATGGGAATAAAGTTGGAGAGAAGCAGAGTGGCTGAAAAGAAAGGAGGGACCATGAACGGACCCAAGAAGCTATCAGAGGTTGGGTTTCTCAGAAGGGGAGTGGAGAGATGGAGGCTGGCATGCAGGATGTTTAACAGGGAGCGTTTGGGGGACCGACAGCTGTAGAAGCAGGGGGAAGGAGACCGGAGTGAAAAGGAAGCAGCTAAGCTGAAGTGCAAGACCAAGGCAGGATTCCACGCACGCACCTCGTAGGCCTCTCTGGAGCTGAGAAGGCCCTTCTGAGTTTTTCCAAGTTGGAACAAGGGAGTCAGGTCTTCAATACCCCGGCGTCAATCAACTCTTGGATGTGGACTGCATCTGGGAGGAGGCATGACTTTGAGTGATGCAGTTTCTTTAGCTGATGCTGTTTCCAAGGAAAGTTGAAGGAAGAGAGTCCACCACTGTCTAGTTAGGTCATTTTTTTTCTTCCTCTTTCCCTATGCCTGTAGGTGTGGTCTTTGACATATTTCTAGTCTTCACTTCTATGCATATGAGGAAAGTATATGTATATACCAATTTTTTAAGATTTCTATTGAAATGTCCTTTAGGGTTAAAATATTCTTGAAGGCACAACTTGTCCTTTTCCTAGCCATTTTATCCCAATATCTCTGAAAAAAAACCCAACTCACATGGTGGATGTTCAATAAATAGCCTTGGGGAATCAAAATGGGATCCAATCTGACCTCCAGGAACTTCTGCATTCTGGAGCCAGTTGAAAATGGAGACTTCCTTCCTAATGTTAACCTTTCTTGAAAGAACTGCCCATATTTTCCTTGAATTAACGAGTAAATTTTTCCGTTGCCTAAATTATCATTCCTTTCTTCAGGCTACCCCAGAAATGCTGAAAGAAATCCATATCTTTCATGCTTGGATCTCATCATTAATAACCTTCAAATATTTCTCGTTGCTCATAATTTTAACAGAATAGTAATAATGATGATGAATGTTTTTAGTAAAACTGAACTTCCTCCAAAAGTTCTAAATATTCATGCTTAATTTTCCTGTTTATTTTCACCTCCTACTTTTCCAATACTTTGAATGATGATTTTAAAGTAGTTAAAGAAAGTAATCCCTAGACAATAACAATGTGAAAAGTTATTTGCTTGTGTAATGGTCTGCCCCTTTCTTTCCCTAACAAACTTGCTACAAATGTATAGTAAGACCTTTAGGGAAAGAAATCTACACGTAGCTGCAAATTGTCATATGAGGCCTGCCCAACTATAAAAGGAAGTTGAGATTTTTAAATGTGTGAAGTTATTTATTAAATCACCAGTTTAATAACCACTTCTAAGTGTTTAGATTTTCATTTGTCAGGAAAATAGGTGACCCTTTAAATAGATAGCTGTATAAAAATAATTTGGCTTTAACATTTTACTTGTTAATTCCTCATATTTCAATTAACTTTGTTGTTGTTTTAACTTATAACTCAGTTTGCTACTTTTTCTAAGGATTTTTAGATATTTGTGTTAATTAGATTTTTTAGTCTCCTGTTAGCAGTTTTGGCTTCTCCTGCAATTCCTTGCCACAGGCTGAGAAGAGTCATTGGATGTTTAAATGGCTTAAACAAAACAGGCTGTCATCTTCAGAAAAAGTTAAAGAGGGACAGGCATATCTCAGAAGTAAGATTCTAAATATTTCTAGCTATAAGAAAAGTAAGAAAGGTGGGGGGGGGGGTTAAATAGGTAAAAGGGATTAAGAATACACTTAGTAATGAGCACTGAGTAACGTATAGAATTGTTAAATCGTTATATTATACACCTGAAACTAACATAACACTGTGTGTTAATTATACTTCAATAAAAAAAGAAGGAAAGAGAGAAAAGTAAAACTCTTTATACTTTCAATAATAGATTTTATTTCTATCCAGGAAGCATAATGAGTCAAACAGATCTGAGTTCAAATTTGCTGACCAGCAGTGTGGCTTGGGGCAATAGTCTTTACTTCTCTGAGCCTTGATTTCCTCACTCATAAAATGATCCTCTCTTATGTCACTGTGAGGACCTAACAGACAATTAAGACAGCCTCTGGTACAGAATAAGCAACTTGGAAAATAGTAGCTATCAGTATTAACTCTATTGTTCAGGGTAAATGTTTAAAATATACGAAACGACGGTTATGAACACATACAGTGTAGTGTACTTATATTCATGATTGAACGTCAAACTATATTTAATGATGATGAACTCTAGATTCATGATTAAGAACACCTACTTCTATTATATAGCATGTCATGGGCTCTCCCACATGTACAAAGCTTTTAATTATTTCTGAACTTTTTATTTTTTCTTCCTTAAAAGAATTCAGGAGTTTACTTTCTTTATCTTGGTAAGTTTCAGGCTGAGGGCAGACCATACACACCACCATCATAATTCTATGACAAATTACTCCATTAATATTTTCAGGTGAATCTTTCCATAGGCAGTTTCAATACTCCTCACTAGCCATTTGTCCTACATCTTTTTTTTTTCTTTGAGAGAGAGAGAGAGAGAGAGAGAGAGGGAAAATGGGGGAGAGGGGCAGAAGGAAAGAGAGAGAATCCCAAGCAGGCTCCAAGCTCGGCACAGTGCCTGACAGAAGACCTGAACCCAGGACCCTGGGATCATGACTTGAGCCAAAATCAAGAATCAGATGCTTAACTGACTGAGCCACCCAGATGCACCCCCACCCCTGTCCTACATGTTTTTATGTTATCATACATACATCTCTCCACAAATCTGCAATAATGGCTCATGAGAACATTACCCTGGGCACATGTTTAAAACATCAGTCAGTATTTTCTTCTTATTATTATCAGTGAACATATTTCTTTAACATTGGCTGCCACATTTTTGGTGTTTGTTATAGGCTTGTAAACACTAACAAGATTAAGAAACGCTTTGAGTTATCTGGATAATTGCTTACCTCATATAAGAATTATCTGGCAATTCATTAAATTAAATTATAACCGAAGCCATGCTGAGTAGCTAAGAACATCAGCTATTTCAGATTCAGTAAGGAATGGGAAAGTTTGTGAAAAGTCTGAGTTGAACCCCAACCAAGCATCTATTGATCTAGCTGGGCTTTTTTTATTTTTAATTAGAAATTGACTTCTGTGGTCATTTTACATTAGCTACAGATTAAAACAAGTGGGGAGATTGGAATATACTGACATTTACCTAAAAAAAATGATATTATATGCTGTTCCCACAAGTGTAATATTAAATGGAGCATTGAAGTAATTATCTGGATAATTAAAAAACTCATGATATGCTATTAAGGAAAGAATGGGAAGTAGGAGATGCAGTCTCAAATTATCCATTAAAAAAAATCACTGCTTCTCTTTTAACCACTATTAGTTTCCAAATGAAATGCTTCGTTTAGGTGACAAGAATTTCCAAAGCAAAGAAAATATTTCAGTGAGATTATGTCTGATTGTTTTTCACAGCATCTGAAAAACAATTATTCACATCTGTAAAAGGAGAGGAACTCTGTCGGTGGAATCACAAGTAAAACTTGGTCTAAATTATTGTGGTTTTCTCTCAATGCTTGGGCTCTGTGCCGACAGCTCAGAGCCTGAAGCCTGCCTGGGATTCTAGGTCTCCCTCTGTCTCTCTCTCTGCCCCTCCCCCACTTGCTTTCTGTCTGCCTGTCTCTCTCTCTCTCTCTAAGATAAACCTTAAAAAAAGAAGAAGAATATAAACCAGAAATACAAATCCAGACCTATCTTTCTACCTTCCTGTCTATCAGCCTTCTCCCTAGCCTGGCTTCCCAGGACAAGATGACGAATGAAGCTCCAGACAGAACGCTGGACAGAGCAGTCTCACCGCAGGCCATGGCCTCCCATGCATATAAATTGTTCTCTTTGAGGAAGCCACACATCAAGCTTTCTTTTGACAATTCAACATGAGAAGTTGTGTCACACTGATCAGTCCCAGAGTTCACACCTCCTCGAACAGGTTGAATGAAGTAAAATAAACCCGCCATCTGTTCCTGACACTTGTTTAATTTTGGAGGGAATCTAAAATTTGACTAACTCTGTAAGAGGAGCTGAGAAAACGTAAACAAAACCTCTTAATTTAAAATTGACTACACGCATGTTTTTCCCAGTTCCAGACAATCTGCTGTCTTCCAGCTGTGCTTGCTCAATTCTGCATCATTCTGGGAGCCCTGGTGTCACAGCGGTGAATAGGCAGGGTTCAGCAGAGATGAGACTGTGCCAACCCCACATCCCCCACAGCATACAAATGAGAGCCCTTACGAAAGCATTAATAATGCAGAGCACACCAAGGTAGATGGCTTGGCACGGCCCTGAATGCACATCAACAGAGGCAGCCAGGACTCGCCAGCCTGAATGTGTCTGCACAGGAGGACTGTCTGCGAGTGTGCCTGGTCTCCTAATCGCCAGTCTCCTTTCCCGTCACCCTCAAGGGCTTCATGAATAAAGATGAAGGACAAACACTTTCTGCCTCTCTTTAGTACCTCAGCAGGTGCACTCTTAATAAACTTTCTTATCTCTCTGGGTACGAATGACCTCAGAGATTCTGCAAACCCAAAACCTGTCATTACTTTTTCTCCTTTCGTCCACAAAAAAATATGCCCGAGCCACTGAGGAGGAGGAGAGAAAGCATGGATGACAACAGCAAAAGAAACAAATTAATCTCGGAGAGATGCAGAATGTCCACACAGAAAATATCCACCCACCATCACAAATGTGCTTCACTCCTTAGCAACCCATCTGCTCCACTCACCAAAGAAAAACTACCAAATTCAAAAGTTTTCCTGTGTTAGCATGTGATAAGGAGTCCCCGGCATCTCTAAGGAAGATTTCCAAATATCTTTGGGAAGAGAAATTTGACTTGCGTTACTTTGATCGTCATCAGAAGGGATGGCCAGCCCCAAACTCTAAAGCAGGATGCAATTCCCACAAACTCCACAGGCAGCCACCACAGAAAGCAGAAAGGGGGAAACTGACATTATAGTATTTCACATTGTGATTTACAATTAGATTCTGACCTTTAAGAGACCCACAGTAATATTACAATATGAAGACACAAATTTATGGGTGAGCGAGCCGCAATTAAACACATTTTTTAAAGCTACAATTTGTAGCTTAATTTGTTTTTATATGTGGCAGTTTCTTTCATTCCACAGTGAGTAGCACATAGAAGACATGTGCTAAATGCTTTGGATGCATGGGTGACTTAACACTGAAAAATCATGAATCTTGTTGCTGGTCTCTCTTGCTTCAGTAAGTGTTGACTGCCTCCTTCTACCAGCCAGTTGAGGTGGCATCTTCAAACACGCACACCAAAAGAAAAACAGAAAAATGTGATAAAATATAAACCAGAGGACAAAGCATGAAAATCAAGGAAAACATGAACTAAAGTAGAAAGACAAAACAAGGTGAAGACAAAAATGCAAATGTGTCGTGTATGGTTCATAAGGGCCTCTCAGTTTCTTCCAAACTTCCCAAGAGCCAAAGGAAAGAGGAGTAAACTTCTCTGAGTAACATAGACATTTGTGTTATCGGAAAAGATAAAACATCCCAAGTGCTCGAAGTTGTAATGAAGAAGCACAAGAAGTAACGAAGAAGTCAAGTTCTACGTTAGCACCAATATTAAGACAAAATGTTCGTGTGCGGTTTCCTAGAGGGGACATCCTTCTCAGCTGTTCCAAAGGTGTACCAGACCTTCTCTTGCTTCAGACCTTTGTAGTCACGGTTCTGCTCTCTGGAATGTCCTTTCCCCATCAGTCACATGTCTTAGTCTCTCACCACCCCAAATCTTACCTCAAACACCATAGCTTCATTGAGTTCTCCCCAGAAACCCTGCTTAAGACTGCCAAGCTCCACTGTCACCCCTGTACCGCCACTTCCTCTCTCCAGTTCATTTTTCTGCATAGCATTTACCATCTTCCCACATACCATAAAACACAATCTGTCTGTGGCCTGTAACTCCAGGCCCATCACCAACTAGCACAGTAGCTCCATAACAGAATGTTTCTGTTTTGTTCACTACTGTATCCCAGAGCCTATAGTATCTGGCAAATGTATTAAATGAATGAACAAATGGACAAGTTGTCAACAATATTATTATGACATGAAATAGCTTCCCTTTGTGAAGTAATTCTACTGGATAAGCAATTTGGTCCTATTACGTACACATCTAGTGACATGGCTTGATCCAAAGTCAGACTTAAACCACCTATAGTGGCTCTTAACTATATCTGGTCACAGACTCCTTTGAGACTCTCAAGAAACAGACCCTCTATTATAATGCTGTCTAAAATGTAGCCACATATATCATGTTAAATTTTCTTAGAAGCCACATTTAAAAATGAAATTAATTTTGGTAATATATTTTGCATATTCAAATTATCATTTCAACATGTAATCAATATAAATTATTAAGCCAACCAGTTTATGGTAATTTGTGATGGTAATTAGCCACAGGACACTAATATACTGACAAAAAAAGGATAAAAACCACCAAAATCAGGAATAAAAGAAGGAGCATTGCTACTGACCTTACAGAAATTTAAAACACTAAAAAAAATATATTGTAAATGCCACAAAATTAGAAAACTTTGATGAATCATATAAATTCCTAAAAGACACAAATTACCAATACTTAATCAATATGAGAGAAAAAATCTGAATTGACTTATAATAAGAAAATAAGTTAACAATTAAAAATCTTCTCAACAAGGTGAATCTGGGCCCTAATGGCTTCACTAGTAGATTCTACCAAATATTTTAAAAAGAAAAAATACCAATCCCATGCAAATTCTTTCAGAAAATAGAGACAGAGGAAATACTTCTCATTTCATTCTATGTGAACAATATTATTCTGAGAACAAATCCAGGTCAAAGACATTATAAGGAAAAAAAATATTACCAACATTCTTCAAAAACATAGATGCAAAAATTCTTAACAAAATATAGGAAAGTGAATCTAATAATGTTTTAAAAATATTATACACCATGACCAAGTAGGATTTATCCCAAGAATGCAGTTAGTTTAATATTGAAAATCAATTAGTGTAATATACCCTATCAGTAGAATAAATGACAAATCCACATGATCATCCCAATAAATGCAGATAAAGAATTAGACAAAATCCAACACCATTCTTAATTTAAAAACAAAAACAAAAACCTCTGAACAAACTAGGAATGGAACCTAACAAAGAGCATCCACAAAACACCCCAGAGCAAACAGCAAACAAGATAAAAGGCTTAATTATTTCTCCCAAAACTGGTACAAAGGAAGGTTGTCTACCTCTCTACTTCTATTAAATAATGTACTACAAATTTTAGTCACTGTGAAAAGACAAATTAAGAGGAATTAAAGGCATCTTAATTAAAAAGAAAGAAGTAAAACTGTCTTTATTTGCAGATGACTTGATCATACATGTAGAAAATCCTAAGAAATCATAAAGCTCTATTAAAACTAAAAGCAAAGTCACAGGACACAAAATCAATTACAAAATTGGATACAAAATTTAATTACATTTCTATATATAGCCATCAAACAATCTAAAAATGAAATTAAGAAAACAATTCTTTTCACAATGGCATTAAAAAAGAATAAAACATTTAGGAATTACTTTAACAAAAGAAGTATAAAACTTGTATACTAAAAACTATGATTAAGCCCCTGCCCCCCCAAAAAAACAAACTGTAATTGCTAAAAGAAATTAAAGAAGGTCTAAATAAATGGAAAGACTTCCCATTTTCATGGATGGAAGACTCAATTTTCTCAAATTGATCTACAAATTCAATTCAATCCTTATCAAAATCTCAGAAGGATTTTTTGTAAAAATTTACCAGCTGACCCCAAAATTTATATGGAAAAGTAAAGAACCTAGAACAGTCAAAACAATTTTGAAGAAGAACAGAGTTGGATGATTTACACTATTTCAATTTCACAACATACTCAAAAGCCATAGTAATGAAGATTGTAGTGTTGACAGAAGGATGAACATGTAGATCAATGGAATAGAATTAAAGATTCTAGAAATAAACTAATCCGTTTTGACAAAGATGTTGACACAATCCAATGTGGAAAAAATAGTCTTCGCAACAAATGGTGCTAAGATCATGGAATAAGCACATGCAAAAAATAATAATAACTTAGACACTTACATCATAAATATATAAAAATAACTAAAAATGAATCATAGACTAAATAGAAGAACTAAGCCTATAAAACTTTTAGGAGAAAATATAGAAGAGAATGTTCATGACATTAAATTAGGCAGAGTCTTAGATACAGTACCAAAAGCGCTATTCATGAAGAAAAGAAATCAATACATTGGACCTCATCTAGAAAACATAAATTCATAAAGATAAAAAGCAGATCAATGGTTGCCTAAGGCTAAAGCATGAGGGAAGTTTATGGGGTTATGGGAAGCTTCTAAAATTTGATTGTGGTGATGGCTACCAAGTCTATAAATGCAACAAAAATCACGAACTTGTCAACTGTACACTTACAATAGATACATTTTTGGAGAATAAATTTGATATCAATAAAGCTGTTTTTCCAAAAAGTGAAATGAGCCATCGCCTACCTTCCAGAAGTTCATAGTCTAAGAAGATATAGAAAATTCTTTAAACAAAATTGGTATGTGTCAATTTAGAGAAAACAAAATACTGGAGAAGGGAGTGATATCACTTCAGCTATGTCAAGCTTACTTGTATCAAAACAAGACCCCCAGGAGACAGCAAACATCCTGACATTCTCCTGACGTGTTTTTCCCCCATGGCATTTTACAATTTTTAGTATAGATAGATCCTTAAGCAGAAGACAGTAACTTAAAGCTTGCAACAAGTGTTTGAGAAGCTCAAGCACAAGAGAAAATAAAACCACAAAATAAAGACTCCCAATAAGCTGTACAGCTTTTTCCTAGGAGCATTTGTCAAGTTCTAGGTTGTACAGGACAATAAGCTAAGTAGCAAAGCAGAAAACTGGAGCTAAGAAACTGAATATCTGAGCATTGCCTCATAGCAGGCAAAATTTGGAGTTTCAGGACCCTCAAGGATGAATGGTCTTTGTAAACATCCCAGATTCTCATTTGAAATCCCTGAAAGACCATACCCTAGATGAGAAAAATAAACCAACTGTCACATGAGCTGAAATCCATCCTTAAATTATGTTCACCACTAGCTGAACCAAGGTGATTTGCCTCTATTCAGAGTCAAACTGCTAGGAATGTTGGTCCACAACCTCAGAGCTCCCTGGGAGAAATGTTAAACTTCCCCATACACAAAGGGCAAGAAGAGACACAAAAAAGAGGCATACCACCCTGAATTGTTAGGTTCCAGGCTTAATAAGCCAGGAAACTGACATATGAGGTTTGTCTTGGGCAGGTGCAAGACAAGTAGATCTCCACACCTGCCTACCAGAATCTTAAAGGTTTACATAGAGGCCTTACCAGGGTTCAGTCACATATACTGTCCAGAAGGTCTGAACAACATATTGTTCTCTTCAAGTTGCAGCTTTGAAATGGATCCAGCTATGGAAATGGTGGACAGAACACACAATCCAAGGACAGAGGAGGGGAGCAGGGTTTCCAATTGCCCAGGTCCAACTTGCAGGTCAACCAAGTTATCACATCCTCCTGATAACATGTCAGAAATAACACAGCATCCAGGTTATGTATAAATACCGATACATAAAATCTGGCATTAAATGGAAACTTGGCAGAAATGTCAACAGGAAGGAGCAAATAAACATAAAACGTGAAAATATAATAGAAACAGACCCACCAACAATCCAGATACCGCAGTTTTGGATATTGAAGTAATTGTTAAATATGTTCATGAAAATAGATTGGGATACTGAGAATTTCATCAGAGAACTAAAATCAATGAAAAAGGCCATAATTAAAAACTTTCCCACAGAGAAAGATCTAGGCCCAGAGACCCTCACTGGTGAACTTACCCAAATATTTAAGGAAGAAATCATGCCAACATTACACAAGGTATTCTAGAGAACAGAAAAAGAGGGAATACTTCCCAATTCCTTCTACAAGGTCAGCATAACCTTGATACCAAAACCCAATAAGGATGTTAAAAGAAAAAAATATACACCAATCTCTTCTATGAATATAGATACAAAAATTCTAAGCCAATGCAATTCAGCAATATATGAAAGGGGTAGTTCATCACAACCAAACTGAATTTATTCCAATAATGTAAAGTTGATTTAATATTTTAAAATTAACTAACCTATGAATTTTACCACAATCACAGAATAAAGGGGAAAACTCACATTTTTACCTCAGAAAAGGCAGAAAAAACATTTGATGAAATTGAACATGGATTCATAATTTTAAAAGTTCAATAAAATTAGGAAGAGAAAGGAACTTCCTTGATTTAATAAATGGTATATTTTTAAAACCTACAACAAATACTACACTTGATGAAATAGTGGATGCTTTACCCCTCAAATCTGGAACACCAGTCATCACCACTTTATTCAAACTTGAAACAAAACAAGAAAAAGAAATAAATGGTATAAATTGGAAAGGAAAAAATAAAATTGTCTGTACTCACAGATGACATAATTATATAGAAATTTAAAAGAATATCTATGATCTATTAGAATCAATAAGTGAATTTAGCAAAGTCACTGATATAGGCTCCAAAACAGATTAGAGTATATTTCTACATACTAGCCAAAAAGAATTTAAAAATAAAACTTTTTTTTTAAGTAGGCTTCACACCCAGTGCAAAGCCAAATTCAGGGCTTGATCTCACAACCCTGAGATCAATACCTGAGCTGAGATCAAGAGTTGGACACTTAGCCAACTAAGTCACCCAGGTGCCCCTAAAAGTAAAACTTTTTTAACATAGTGCTATTTTTAAGTTATATTTTTGTTCAAAAAAATGAATACCAAGAAATAAATCTAATGAAAGATGTTCAAAACATAATACATAAAACAGCAAAACATTACTGAGAGAAAATAAAGAAGCCTTAGATGTAGAGAGAAATTTCCTAATTAAGCAATGGAAGATTCAACATTGCAAAGACATCAGCTTTCTTCTGTATTGCTGTAGATTCATGCCATCCCAATAGAAAGCCCTTGTTGAAATTTTATTATTGGAAAATGACAAGGTGAATCTTAAGTTGATATGAAAATTCAAGGGGCCTACAATAGCAACAGCAACCTAAAAGAACAACATTGGGAGTGTGGGGGCCAGGTATCTTATATCTCATTAAAAGTGAATGTCAATCCAGCCACATAGCATACACACACACACACACACACACACACACATCAGTTCCAGATAGATTAGTTCCAAATGTAGAAGATAAACAATAGAGCACCTACAAGATAAGATAAGAAAATATCTTTACAACCTTTTATAAACAGAACATAAAAAGCACTAAGAATAGAATTTATCATAAGACAACTTTAGAAAAAAAAGACAATTTTAGGATAGAAAAAGTAGAAAATATTTGCAATACATATATTCAACAAATGACTTATGTTTCATAATATATAAAGAACCACTGTAAATCAATAAGAAAAACCAGCATCCAGTTTTAAAGAATGGGCAAAAGAGGACATCCAAACAAAAAGAGGACATTCCATGTAACTAACAAACTTATGAAATATTATTCAACATCATTAGTAATTAGGAAAATCTACTTTAAAATCACAATGGAATGTTATTACACAACCACATTGGCTAGTTTTTTTTTTTTCAAAACAGACTATACCAAGTATTGGTAAAGATATAGAATAATGATATTTATATAGATAGATAGAGAATAATGGAAACTCTCCAGCTTAACTGGTATGGATGCAAATTGGTGCAACCATTTTGGAACCAATTTACTAAATCTGAAAATACCCATATCTTTTGACCCAGTATTTCCACTTCAAGTTACACAGTTAAGTGAAATGTGTGCTTATGAACACCAGACTCTTGCAAGGATGTTCATGGCACATTGTTTGAAATAGCCAGCAGCTAAAAACAATCCAAATGTCCATCAACAGCAAATAGGATTTATAAATTATGAAATATTCGAAATGAAAATGAATTAACTACAGCTATTCAAAATAACATGTATAAACCTTAAAAACATAATGTTAAGGGGCATCTGGGTGGCTCAGTCAGTTAAGCATCTGCCTCTTGATTCCAGCTCAAGTCACGATCTCACAGATCATGGGTGTTAGCACAGAGCCCACAGAGCTCTCTCACCCTCTCTTTCTCTGTACCTCCCGTTTATTTCTCTCTCAAAATAAATAAACATTTTCAAAAAACCATAATGTTGAAAGAAAGAATCCAGGCATAAAAGGGTACTTGCTGTATAAACCCACTGATATAAATCTTTTTTAAAAAATTATTTTAATCTTTATTTTTGAGAGAGAGAGAGACATGTATGAGTGGGGGAAGGGAAGAGAGAGAGGGAGACACAGAATCCAAAGCAGGCTCCAGGCTCTGAGCTGCTATCACAGAGCCTGATGCGGGACTCAAACCCATGAACTGTGAGATCATGACCTGAGCCGAAGTCAGACACCTAACTGACTGAGCCACCCAGAGGCCCCTCCACTGATATAAATCTTACATAAAGACAGAATATGTCTACCTTTTGGGAAAGAGTAATGACTGACAGAGATCAAGAAGGGAATTTACGGATTGGTAGCAATGTTTTTTGGTTTTGTTTTTGTTGTTTTACCTGAGTGACGGATGGTAACATGGGTGTGTTTATTTGGTAAAAATTCATCATGCTAATATATCTAACATACGTACATATATGTGTGTGTTCATATATATGTGTGTGTATATTTTATAAACAATGTTTACTTTGGAAAATGCTGTAGGAACACAGATTAAGTGCTTATTGAAGAATTTCGAGAGCTAACATCTTGCTGATTGGTTGGTCTGTGCCACAGTGGCCCTTCTTCAGGAGGAGGCAGAATCAGCAGATGGCCCACTGACCTACTTCCTATCAGGGGACATATTGATGGGAACTTTCTGTTATCTTCCACCTGAGCACAATCAATGTGTCTCCTTTGCAAACAGCAGGGCAGAAATTAGCTGCTGGCTTTCCAGTGCTGAAAATGGATTCACACTGATCCATCTCTACTTTCTCATCTTCCACTCCCACCACCCACCTACCACTAATCATGGCCACTTACCTTACAGTGCTCAGGCAACAGTCTTTGTCCCTAAAAGGGAAAAAGGTAACTGATCCCTGTGGTGCATTGGGACCAACTTTCTTGACCCCTGGGCCCACTCTGCAATGCTTGGGGAAAGGAGTCTAGACTAGAGAAATAGCAGTGGAATCGTGGACACATGAATGGTAGGTGAAGACATGGGTTGAAAAGCTCACACTGAGGGTGTGAGCAGGAAGTAGGGAGGAGATGGCTGAGGCTAGAACACTGGAGAGCATTAAAAAAGAGAACAGACCTAGTGGTGCCTGAAAAAAAAAAGTGACTGCAAAGGGGCAGTCAAAAGTGAAAGGACACCATAAAATCAGGAGACAGCTGTTCTAGTGGATCTACACATTCTCTCCAGAAAGATTCTGATTATCTGCCCATAAGCCGAAAGGAACAGGAAGGAAGGGGGGGGGGGGCAAAAGCAAGGCCTGACTTCACCCCTCAGCCACCCAGCAATAGATGCTAAGAAGATGAGACAGAAGCACAACTTGTTCCTAGGATGTTTCAGAAACAAAATGACATTGTCCCCTCTTCCACAGTATAAGCTGCAAACTGTCACTGAGCAGACCCTTCCCCTGGGTTTCCCATCAGAGGCCCTGAGGCACAGAATGTTGTGTCCAATATGGACAGCTCTCGGTGCAGCACCAGGAGTGGTGCAACGCCAGCCTGGAGAGAGAGCTCACCTCTCTCCAGAAGAGTAAAGTCAGAAGTGAGGGGCCGGTGGCCCATTAGAACTAAATTAGTGCACAACTGCGAATACTCATTGATCATATAAGTGTAAGGTTTGATGCAACCCACTGGGCACTCAGACCCAGCGAGATCCTCCCGAAGTGAGGTGGGGAAAATGGTTCTTCCCTGCCTCAGCCTTCAGGACACCTCTGTTTCTACATTGGACCTTTCTCTTCCACCCTCGTTTCACCTCAGAAAATTCATAACCCTGTGACAAGGAGAAAATAAAATGAATGAAATGCAGCCAGCTCCAGCACCTCAACCTCCGCATTTCTATTCTCAAGTTTCTAAACATGCTGTCTTGAACAAGCCTATAGGCAAATGATCTGCCCTCCCAAACACAGCACCAGACCCTCCTACCAAGAGCAACTCCCTCGAACAGCCCCTTCATCTGGACATTAGCACCTTATGATGCCATTAGTTGTCAACTCTCTGTCCCTCTGTGCTCCAGCCTCTCCTTACTGTTCTCTGGTTCTCACTGCTTCCAAGCAGAGACCCCTGCTTGAGGTGAGCTCTCTCTCCAGGCTGTCTCCCCACCCCCACCTACTTTGGCTTCATCCTTTGCTTATGCCTCATCCCTTTCCTTTTCACTCAAACACCTTCACTTAAGTGAAGCTGTCACTAGCCCTCCTGACACTGAACTTCTGGGACCTTATAGCACCACACCTGCAGAACATAATTTGCACTCATTACATCCCATAGAGCATGTGTGGAGTATTTTTAAATATGGCCATTTGCGGGCCCAAAGTTATTGCCAGGGAAACCATCAGGCTGTCTCATAAAAAGCCTCACAGGGTGACATTCTTTAGCTTAATGACTATTTCTCGGTCCAGGACTTGCAGGCTCAGACACCAAACGTGCCAGCATAGCATGAGTAGATTGTTTCTTAGGAAGGACTTATATGGCCCAGGGTCATAAGTCCCACTCTCTTGGAGCCAGTACAGGAGAGTGGTTCTGAGCTTAGACACCTAGGCCAGACCGCCCGGAGTCAGACTCCAAATCTACCATTTGCTGGTTCTGCAAACTTGTGCCAAGTACTGAAACTCTCTGGGCTCTATTTTGTTGTTTGTAAAGTGGAGATATTAATAGTAACATCCTCAAAGATGGTCATGATGATTGAATGAGTTAATGCATACGAAATGCTTGGAACAAAGTCCAGCCTGTAGTAAGCACTCAATAGAGGTTAGCTATCATTTTTTAAATTAAATCAGAAGAGTAATTTATAAGACAAATATAAGTCTCTTAAGGATGTTATATTCATAAAATCTACCTAGGCTAGTTTCTGTTTGATATACATGGACCAAGACCAAGTAGACTTTATTATAGGATTCAAATAATGAGAAGCAGGAGAGCGTGATGGTTCAAAACTTGGGCTTTCGACCGTAGCTTAGCACTTAACTGTATAACCTTGGGGACCTCTTTCATCCCTCGAAGCCTTAGTTTCTCATCCATACAACAAGGCTGATGACAGGATCTTCACCACAGAATTGTTGTTAAGATTAATGCAAAAAGTCTACATGGGGCTTCTCACTGTGCCTAGCACACAGAAACCAGTCAATATACAAAAGCTCTCATTGTTAATATTTAAGCCCCATCCAGTGTTCATTTCACTATACTCAGCCACCTCTTGAAGCAACCCTTCTTTCTCTCCTTTTGTTCTTTTTTCTTCAGCATCCAAATAGCTTCTTCTGATGCTATGATCCTTATGCAAACTCATGAAAAACGTTCACAAGGCCTAGATTACAACACAGAAGACATACTGGTTTACAGTGTGGAGGCAGGTCCCAAGAGAGAAGACCCACATTTGGGTGTGACCCTGCCATTATTATTTGTGTCCCCTTGGGCTGAATATCTAACATTGCTCTGCTTAATTTTCCCCATCTTGAGGGACCAACAATCAATATGGAAGTGATTTGGACGGTTTAAAGTACTATACAATGTTAATCATGAATATCAATAATAATAAGCAATTTTATACTCTAATTAGAGAAGGAGCACATAGTGGAGGGAAATATGCTAGACCCCAAAAATAGAATATCTTTAGTGCTCCATCCACAAATGAGGGATACTAATGACTTTTGGATAGCACTAGCCTGACGAGTGAAGTCAGAGGGGTAAAGCTCCTTGAAGGGACAGATTCTGTAGAAATGGCAAACAGAGTGAGAGACCCATGTGAAAGAGATATTAAGGTACCTCACTTCTGTCAGCACTGAATTAAAGTGAGCAATAAAGCACGAAAGGAAACCAGAATTGGCTCCTCAGATATTGCCTTGTCCTCTCACCATCTATTACAACTGTCAGGTCCCCAAATAAGGAATGAAGACTGAAACCCAAGTCTGCCAAGAGGCCCATTCTGATTTCTCATTTATCTGTACTGGGGTCCACTAGAAACTCAGGACTGGGTTTTCTTCTAAGCCTGGAAAAATATAACATCTGCCAGCCATTTGCAAAAGATGAACAATGAACATCAAGGAAAACCACTGACTCTCAAAATAATTTCTCTCTCAAAGGGCGTTAATGGGATATTCACCTCAGAGTCTTCGAACTCGAGAACACATGGAATATTCTGTAGAGTCCCAAGCAGACATCACTCAAAAAGTCTCACAGTTCCAACAGCTATGAGCATTAAGGGATAGAACTCTAAGAATACTCATGTTGGCTGATAGCCAACATCTTACGTCTGCTCTTCTGGTATGATGGAGGTTAAAATGCAAAATGCTCCACAAAGACTGTATGTTAAAGTTCACGGACATTTACACCTTAATGTTAATAAGTGTCAGATCTTTTTGTGGGCATGAGTGACCTTTACAAGGAGGAAGAATACACACTGAATCAAAAAGCAGTGGACAGCAGCCACTTTATAATTTTACCACGGTCAAGCCTCAAGCTGTGGCTACTGATGCAATTGATTGAAAAGGACCATTTCATATTATGGAACCACTTCACTTGTGAGAATCTTCTATTTTATCTGTAAGAGGAATGACATTGCCGCTTGGAATGTGACCATCTGGACAAGAGGAAGTGGAATACGTCAATTTATTTGAAAATCATACTAGGCAGCAAAGACATCTTGAGAGAAATTTTAATGTTTCATCAAAATAACAGACATTGTAACCCCCCAGAACACTGGGTAGATAAAAGAAAATTAGAAAAACCTATAAAGTTCAGTTTATTTCCTTAGATGAAGGAGACCAATTTATGACCCAAAAGGTGCAGGTGACAAAGAAATATATGCTGAGGGACAGAAAGTAATTCTCTGAGCGGGGAAAACAAAAAAGAAGCTATTTAAATATCTGAGGTTTATCAAAGGTGAGGTGACTGGCAAGTATCTCCAGGTGTGGGGCTCACTTAATTCCTTACAGAAGGAGGCTTGATTTAGGGGGAGTAGCATCTGCCTGCCCCCCATTCTGCTGAGCAGTGGCTACCCCAGGCCCTGCAGGTGATGACAGAGCCACAGAATTAGCAAATATCCTGGAAAGACTCCAAAGACAAAGCCTGAAATTTTACCCACATGACAGGGGAAACAAGGGCCTCAAAGAGTCATCATAGGAAGCCATTTCTTGGGAAAACAAATATGACACAAAGCTGTTAGCAGCCTCAGGAGGAATAAAAGCTACCTAAGTCTGTCGTTACCTCAGTAAGGAGTGTCAGCGGCTATTTACCAAAGCCAGAAGAGTCATCTGATGTTAGACACAGGAAATAAGACTCACAAGGTGTCTTTCTCAGGGCACTCCCATTCACAGCGGGGAGTAAAACAAGTCCCCCTTTCTTGTTTTGACAGATTGAGCTTTCAGAACCAAGATTAGGCATCTGCAACATAGGGCAAAGGGCAAGTGAATCCACCCGAGGGCAACTGGCCAAACAGCTATTGACCAGTGGTAATTAAATAAAATATGGTTTCTCAGCTTGCACAATCAAATTTTATGGACTTTTCATGTTCAAGATCTTAATTTGGTTCCCTGAATTGTATTCTACGTTTGGCACCTGCCATCTTGAGTATAAGTTTCTAAATCTGACCAACAACCAGCATGAAAGGAGAAAGAGGACTCAGGGAGTGAGGGAGGCTTGGAGAAAAGGCTCAAGAACCACTGACTTGGGAACAAGTGTGTATGTCCCCAAAAGACTCATATCACTACATTCATAACAGCTGCATTCTGCATAGCCCCAAACTTACAACAACCCAACTTTTCAACAAGAGAATGGATGACCAAATTTTGATAGAATGAAATAACACACAGCAATAAAAAAGAACAAATCACTGATACTTGCAACAAAGGGATGAATTTTGAAAGCATCATATTCAGCAAAATGAGTCTGACTCAAACCAGTACAAAATGAATGATTCCATTCTTATGAAGTTCAAGTTCAAGTAAATTCTTATGATAGCAATCATAATAGTAATAACTTTTCACTGCAAAGGGGCTTAACTATAAAGGGATATGAGGGGACTTTGTGGGGTGATGAAAATACACAAGTCTTTATCTATGCAAAAAATTCATCAAACTATATATTTCACATTAGTGCATTTTCCTGTATGTAAATTGTCTTTTTTTTTTTACTTTTTTTTTGTTTAATTTCATTTTTTTAATTTACATCCAAATTAGTTAGCATATAGTGCAACAGTGATTTCAGGAGTAGATTCCTTAATGCCCCTTACCCATTTAGTCCATCCCCCCCCACAACCCCTCCAGTAACCGTCAGTTTGTTCTCCATATTTAAGAGTCTCTTACGTTTTTTTTTTAATTTAATGTTTTTTTATTTATTTTTGAGACAGAGAGAGACAGAGCATGAACGGGGGAGGACCAGAGAGAGAGGAAGACACAGAATCTGAAGCAGGCTCCAGGCTCTGAGCTGTCAGCACAGAGCCCGACGTGGGGCTCGAACTCACGGACCGTGAGATCATGACCTGAGCCGAACGAAGTTGGACGCTTCACCAACTGAGCCACCCAGGCGCCCCTCTTACTTTTTTTTTAACTTTGTAATTCATTTTTTATTTGTTAAAATTTACATCCAAATTAGTTAGTATATAGTGAAGCAATGATTTCAGTAGATTTCTTAATGCCCCTTACCCATTTAGCCCATCCCCCCTCCCACCACCCCTCCAGCAACCCTCAGTTTTTTCTCCATATTTATGGATCTCTTCTGTTTTGTCCCCCTCCCTGCTTTTATATTATTTTTGCTTCCCTTTCTTTATGTTCATCTGTTCTGTGTCTTAAAGTCCTCATATGAGTGAAGTCATATGATATTTGTCTTTGATTGACTAATTTCGCTTAGCATAATACCCTCTAGTTCCATCCACGTAGTTGCAAATGGCAAGATTTCATTCTTTTTGATTGCCAAGTAATACTCCATTGTATATATATATACCACATCTTCTTTATCCATTCATCCATCAATGGGCATTTGGGGTCTTTCCATACTTTGGCTATTGTTGATAGTGCTGCTATAAACATTGGGGTGCATGTGCCCCTTTGAAACAGCATCCCTGTATCACTTGGATAAATACCTAGTAGTGCAATTGCTGGGGCGTAGAGTAGTTCTATTTTTAATTTCTTGAGGAACCTCCATACTGTTTTCCAGAGTGGCTACACCAGCTTGCATTCCCACCAACAATGCAAAAGAGATCCTCTTTATTCGCATCCTTGCCAACATCTGTTGTTGCCTGAGTTGTTAATGTTAGCCATTCTGACAGGTGTGAGGTGGTATCTCATTGTGGTTTTGATTTGTATTTCCCGGATGATCAGTCATGTTGAGCATTTTTTCATGTGTCAGTTGGCCATCTGGATGTGTTCTTTGGAGAGGGGTCGACTTATGTCTTTTGCCCATTTCTTCACTGGATTATTTGTTTTTTGGGTGTTGAGTTTGAGAAGTTCTTTATAGATTTTGGATACTAGCCCTTTATCTGATATGTCGTCTGCAAATACCTTCTCCCATTCTGTCAGTTGCCTTTTAGTTTTGTTGATTGTTTCCTTCACTGTGCAGAAGGTTTTGTTTGTTTGTTTGTTTGTTTGTTTTTATTTTGGTGAGGTCCCAATAGTTCATTTTTGCTTTTGTTTTCTTTGCCTCTGGAGACACGTTGAGTAAGAAGTTGCTGTGGGCAAGAGCCACAAAGCCTCAAAGAGGTTTTTACCTGCTTTCTCCTCAAGGATTTTGATGGCTTCCTGTCTCACACTGAGGTCTTTAATCCATTTTGAGTTTATTTTTGTGTATGGTGTAAGAAAGTGACCCAGGTTCATTCTTCTGCATGTCACTGTCCAGTTTTCCCAGCACCACTTGCTGAAGAGACTGTCTCTATTCCATTGGATATTCTTTCCTGCTTTGTCAAAGATTAGTTGGCCATATGTTTGTGGTTATAAATTGTCTTTTTAATTTATTTTTTAACTTTGTAAATAAGATAGGAACTATCTCTTCTTTAAGCGTTTGGTAAATCCTTTCCACCAAATATTTTTCTTTAAAAATAGTGTTTAAGGGGCGCCTGGGTGGCTCAGTTGGTTGAGTGTCCAACTCTTGATTTCTGCTCAGGTCATGATTGCAGGGTTGTGGAATCAAGCCCACATCCAGCTCCATGCAGAGCATGGAGCCTGGTTAAGATTCTCTCTCTCTCTCTCTCCCTCTGCCCCTCCCCAACTAGCACTTGTGTACTAGTTCTAAATAAATAAATAAATAAAACTTTAAAAATGATAATGCTTAAGGTGCACACATACACATAAGCACACAAACTCATTCCCCACCCATCTACTGGTTATAAGGCTGAACACTGAGTTAGTCTTGGAAAACTTACACCTACATAAAATGAGCTATGCAATGTTAAGTCTTCTGAATTCACCAACCAGTATTATTTGCCTTGCTTTCAAAGTGCTAAATCCCTAACAGGTATTTCATTATTTCTTACCAGGCCTTGTAATAAAAAGTGTCAGCATGTAACCAAATGCAGACAAGTTCTACTCAGGAAAGTCATCCACTCCCTTTTAACATTATTGTGAATTATTGTAAAGACGTGATGTTTTCAATTACTTTTAAGTTTTAGAATTCATTTATTCAAATGTTTTAAAGTATAGCTTTCCTAACTGTAATTCCTTTAGCCTCCTAGACTTACTGCTGAAGTTATCATTGTTTAAAAATGTTGAATGACCTGAAATTGCAAGTTGGTTGTGCACCAATCAACACAATGGTTCCAGTTTTATAAATATTAGGACTCTACTGGTGTATCTGAGGCTGTAGCCTGGCCTCTGTCTATCCCACCAATGCCTCTTCTGGGTCTTCCAGTTGCTATCACCTCCTGTGTTTATACTTCTCCTCTCCCTGACCTCCCTTTCCACCCCAGCAAGGAGAGCTCACCCTAGCCCTAAAGAGCCTCTCACATGCTTCTCAATGAACTAACTTTTGGATCAAATTTTCCTTTCCTTTCCTCTTTCTCTGCTACTCAATCCCATCCATCAATGCTGTGTGATTACAATTTTGGAACTTTAAAAAAATAGTAATAAGATGGCAATGACCCAGTCTGCAATAAATATTTTGATCCCACATATTGTTACGTGAGGAGCAGGTCAGCTGAAAACATGCATTTTCCATTTGTAAGGGGTCTGTTCTGCATATGCCGTAATTTAGTTTATGTGTGGCTTTCAGCTCACACCTGCAATTCCAAATAAAACTCCTTAACAGACTAATGAAAGGTTTTATGAAATAAACAGGAAATTAAATAACCTAGCAAATCTTCCAGAGCTCAGTAGGGTCCCCATATATAATTTTATTTCAGTGACAAATATAGCCAAGTACCAAACAAGGAATTGAAACCTTTGTTTATTAAATGCTAAAGAAAAAGCACTGGAGTTTATTACAGCTCATGCCCACGGAACATGTATGTACCTTCAGGTCTCCTCATGGGTTCCTAAGACTCCTAGACTCACAAACCTGGAATTTAAACACAGCTGGAGCTGACTTGTACCTGTGGTTTTATATTCCTGGAATTCCTTAATTCTCATAAGTCCACGAGGACACTGGGGGATTATATCTGCTTGAAATGGAACCAAAAACCCTGTGTTGTTCTCACCAGCCAAAGCATCTGTAGTAGAGTTTTCATACATAACTTTCAGAAGCAAAATGCAGAATACAGTGGAGGCACATCTAATTGTTCCATAATTTTAGACATAAAAGTAGTGCAGATAAAAAGAAATGGAAAACGTGTAAACAACTGTCAATCTATAAACCTCCAAAAAATAAGAAGATGGCACTAACCTAAACCCTACTTTGGTCAAATGGCTGGTTACTTGAACCAGTGGTTCCTATGCCTATCAAAATGGCATCTGTCAATCCTGGCAAAAAGATGAATTGTGTCTGTGTGTCCTCTTGCAACGCTAAAACTAATTATTAGGGTCTTAAAATCTTTTTGATGGATTAAGAGTTCCTACTGTGCATAGTTAAACAAACCATTCGATTGAGAACAAGATTTTTCCACACTGCACAATCCTCTAATGAACTGACTTCTGCCACATTAATTCGTTAGGGACTTGAACAATTGAAAGTCTGAACTATGTTTTGTTTTTTTTTTATTTTGTTTTTCTTCTTTTGGAATTGAGGTAATCTCCATACAATAAAATACATGGGCTTCAGCTAGGTCTTTGGTGAATTTTGACAAATGTAACCATAATACTGGTCAAGACATATAAAACATTTCCATCACCACAGAAAGTTCCTGCTTGCCCTTTCCAGTCAATTCCACCATCACTGCCCAGAGGCAACCACTATTCTAATTTCTATTACCAAAAATCAGTCTTGCCTGTTCTAGAGCATGTATATGGAATCATACATAGTTATTATTTTGCATCTGGATGCTTTCACTCAACATCACGTTTTCAAGGCTCATCCATGTGGTGTATATCTGTATTTTATCAGTTTATTATGTGAATATGCCACAGTTTGTTCTTCCACCCTGCTGGTAATGGACGTTTGGGTTGTTTCCAGCTTGAGGCTATGATAAATAAGCTGCTCTGAACATTCTTACACAGGTCTTTTGGTGAACATATGCTTCATTTCTCAGAGGTAAATACCTAGGAGTAGACTTGCCGAGTCATAAGGTAGTTGTAGGGCTTAACTTTATAAGAAATTGCTGAGCTTTTTTGCTTTTTTACATGAACACTTCCACCGTCTCCAATTCCTTCTACTGACGCCTATATGCCAGCCTCCAACCACAGGTTCATTCTAAAAAAGATAACGCATAGTTTAAGATTTTATTTTTCTTGTGTTTCTCTCTGCTCTGGCAGGTAACACTGTTTATCATTGGTAGAAGCACTTTTAACCATTCAATTTCAACCACCGAAAACAAAAAAAAGTGCTCCAAAGAAGAGTTAGCTCTCCGAACCAGGCCTTCAGAGGCTCTGTCAATAACATTTGCTCAGTGTTGCAAGGGCATCAATTCTTGGGCTAGCCTCTGAGCTTAGGTCACTGGAAACATTTATTTTCATAATACCGTTTGGTTTTAGCGCTAAAATTGCTGCTAAAAGGGAGGGTGATATGCAAATTAATATTATAATTAACTGTTTGTTATTAAGGTAATCTTAGACAAGTCTTTCCCTTTGTTTTTATTTTGGAGATTTGGGGTTCCCCAAATCCTCCTAGATGCCATTCAATGGCGGGCACCAGCATTAGGGGGAGAAAAGCAGTTGTTCACATTAAGACACCTCCAGTTTTGGCATGATCAGCAGCCATGCTTCCACAGGATTAAGATCCATCCCTTTGATAATATGAAAACAAGGACACAAAAGGCACTGCCTGAAAATGATTTACCACAGAACACACTTTGCTTTAGACAAACCTTTTTTTTTTCCTAAGGAAAAAGTGTGTGGGCTTATCTCTTGAAAATGCCAGCATGGTTGTGAACACTGGGGAAATTAAAAGACTGAATAGAATGGATTTCTTAGGAAAAATCAGTATGAGTATGCAGAGAGTTGCATGGCTTATTTATTAAGTTGTGTGCTATGGGAGGATTATCTGCCTCAGACTTATCTATTACTTTGTGGCAGTGGTTTTAAATATAGAGGGTTTTTTTTCCCCTAATGCACAAAGCCAAGTCCAAATGGAATCTAAAACTCAGTAACTTTGGCAGCTTTGGCTATGACATAGAGATCAGAAAATCAGAGGCACAAAAACTTTCTCTACCACCATCCCTTGCCCAGAAAAACGAAAGGCTTTGAAGAACATTCCATTTCCTTTTGACACAGCATCCAATTATTCTCTCTTAGAAACAGAGGTCAGCGGAACATTGATGAAGATGTCTAAAGTAATGAATGCTGCCTAATGAAGCTGGTAGTCACTATATCCCCATTTACCACTGTGGCCAAACTACTGTAGCCAAAAAGAACTAAAGATAGAGATGTCTTTGTCATGTGCGGAAGAGATTCATAATTTGGAACCACAAGTTACAAAGAGAACTGATGGAATTGTGACTATCAGTACAGCTTCCAGCCCAATTCAAAGGTAAGAGCTGTCTCATTTAATGGAATAGTTATGGCTTGGTTCCTTGAAGTCCTATGCTGCCAGTTAGTAATTAATAATGCATTAATCGTACTTCTTGTTTTTAAGTTGAAAAATGCTCTGTAGCTACCAGTCAGTCCTCAGAATAGTCCTTACAGACTGAGTCAAATTATTATTTTTATTTGATTTGATAAGGTACAAAAAGTCACACAGAGAAAGACACATATTGATCCTCAAGAATGCCTGCTCCCACTCCTAACCAAATTTACTACTTTTAAACAAAAATATGAGTCTCTACAAAGAGTTTGTGAAATTCCCTGTGATAGCTCTCCAATATGACATTACCAAATGAGTGCCCATTCTGGATGAAAAAAAATGGAATATGGAATATTAAAAATAATAATGGTTTTCCTCAAATTTGTATGGAAGCACAAAAGACCCCAAATAGCCAAAGCAAATATGAGGGAAAAGAATAAAACTAGAAGTATAACACTTCCTGATCTCAAACCAAATTACAAAGCTATAATAATAAAACAGGATGGTACAAGCAGAAAATAGACATATAGACCAATGGAACAGAATAGAGAGTCTACAATTAAACCCCTGCATATACAGTCAACTAATATTCAACAAGGAAGGCAAGAAAACCCATTGGGCAAAGGATAGTCTCAACAAAGCGTGCTGTCAAAACTGGATAAACACAT
This sequence comes from Prionailurus viverrinus, assembly GCF_022837055.1. NCBI lineage: Eukaryota > Metazoa > Chordata > Mammalia > Carnivora > Felidae > Prionailurus > Prionailurus viverrinus. The sequence goes on from NC_062563.1 coordinate 72,702,047, forward strand.
GCTAAACAATAAAATTGGACCCCTATCTTACCCCACTCACAAAAATTAATTCAAAATGGGTCAAAGGATTAAACATAAGACTTGATACCACAAAACTCTAGAAGAAAAGGTAAGGAAGAAGCTCCTTGAAATTGGTCTTGGCAACAATTTTCTGGATATGACACCAAAAGAAAAAAAATCAACATAAGGGATTACATCAAAATTAAAAGCCTCTGCACAGGAAAAGAAACAATTAACAAAATGAATAGACAACCTACAGAATGTCAGAAGATGTTTGCAAACCATATATTGGACAACAGGGCAAGATACAAAATATATAAAGAACACACCAAGTCAATAACAAAATAAAATATGACTCAAAAATAGGCAGAAGAATTAAATAGGCATTTTTCCAAAGAAGACATCCAAATGGCCAATAGGTACATGAAAAGGTACAATGCTCAACCTCACTAATCATCAGAGAATGCAAATCAAAGCCACAATGAGATGTCACTTTATACCAGTTAGAATGGCAATCATCAAGAAGACAAGAGGTAAGTGTCAGTGAGAATGTAAAGAAAAGAGAGCACTGGTGAACTGTTGGTGGGAATATAAATTGGTTCAACTACTATGGGAAACAATATGGAGGTCCATCAAAAAATTAAAATAGAACTACCATACGACCCGGCAATTCCACTTCTTGATATAAACCCAAAGAAAATAAAAACAGAATATCAAAGAGAAATACCTGCACCCATGTTTGCTACAGCATTAATGACAACACCAAGATAAGGAAACAACTTTAGTGCCCCTTAACAGATAAATGGATGAGGAAAATGTGGTATATATGTATAATGAAATATTACTCAGCTGTAAGAAAGGACAGCCTGCTATTTGCAACAACATGAGTAGACCTTGAGCACATTATGCTAAGTGAAATAAATGAGACAGAAGAAGACAAGTACAATATAATATCACTTATATGTGGAATCTAAATAAGCCAATGCATAAAACCAGAGAGCAAAATGGTGGTTACCAGGCGATAGGACAGATGTTGTTTAAGGGTACAAACTTGCAACGAGTAGTAAATAAAACCTAGAGATCTAACACATGACATAGTGAATATAGACAACAATATTCTAATTATCAAACTTGCTAACAGGCTACAACTTAATTATTCCAGCCACTCAAATAGAATGATCATGTAACATGAGAGGCATTAATTATTGCTACATCGGCAATCATATTACCATGCATACATGTATCACATTAACATGTTGTACACTTCACATTTACAGAATATTATGTCAAATATATTTCAATTTTTTCATTAAAAGTAACAATTTTTTAAAAAAATAGGATGGATTTTGTTCTATTCTGGTCCCCACAAGTTACTCCTGTAAATGGAGTACAACATTACTATTTTCCCTAATGCAATAGTTGAAATTTGAGTGTCCTAGAGAGCAAGTCTTACCTCTTGGCAGTAACTCACTTGGACTAGATACTTAAATAGAATTTCTTCCTGAATGCATAGGTCCTTTGCCATTAGAAAATACTTTCTAACTAAAGTTTGTACTTTCCATCAAGGAGAATGAATGGCCTATAATTTCCACAGGTATCCCAGTCACATTTGTTTTCTTTCAAGAACCATAGTTTCAACATAGTACTGTCATGATTGGCAGAAACTAGGAAAAGTAAGTATGACACCACTCACCCTATAATCAAGTTAATCATGAGGAAAACGAATTTTAGAGCTCAGGCAAAGTGATCTAGCTCCTGTGACATAATGATTCCACCATAAAGCCGTTTTACCTAAAAGGCCTAAGAGTGGCTTTTCTGTGTGACTTACCAGGAAATGGCTCGTCTCCACAATTCCTTAAGTGGTGCTCTCACTCACCTTGGGTCCTGGCTTTCACCACTTCTCATGGACTAGAAATTCTGCCTCCCCTGAGATGACCTTGCTGCTCTTGAAAGGAGCTCCACTGGCCAGACAGACCACCATACTTCTGAATCCTTATTTGATTCCTGATTTCCATTACAGGCAGGAAACAGAAGAATTGTTCACCTTTGAAAGGTCCATTTAGTGAAAGGGATCTGCCTACTTGCTGATCTTCTTGTTTCAAAAGTCCAAAAAACCACACTGGCTTTAAACACACAAGGCCAATCCTAGAAATAAAACCCCAAATCCAAGAGTAGTTCAGAACCATTTGTTTTCAACTTATTTTTAATTTAGGGAAGCACATCAGTGTAGCTACTATAGTCCAGGACTCCCTGACGGTGTGGTCTGACCGGAATCCACCCTGTTTGGGGTGAGCAGTGTGTCCCGGATGGCCAGAGACTTTGCTAGACTTACCAACCAGTGAGAGTCCCACATCCCCAAATTCCCTCAGCCCTGGGAAAACCGGTATGGTCACATCATGTTAACAGCCAACCGTCCAGAATCTCTTTCTGGAATCTCTCTTAAGATCTAACAAATCTTAGTAAGAGCAATCTCCTGTTAGTATCTTTCCTATGAGTTCATAGGAAATGATAGGGATCAATAGATATACCAGTTGACTAGGGCTGCCATAACAAATTACCACATTGGGTGGCTTAAAGCAGCAGAAATGTACTCTCTCACAGTTCTGGAGACCAGAGTTTGAAATTAAGGTGTAAGTAGGGTCATTTTCCCTCCAAAGTCTCCAGGGTATAATTCTTCCTTGTCTCTTCCTGCTTCTGGTGACAGCCAGCAATTCTTGATGTTCCCTGGCCTGTGGCAGTACAATTCCAGTCTCCGCCTCTGTCTTCACATGGCCATCTTCTTTGTGTGTCTCTATGTGTCTCTCCTTGTCTCATAAGGATACCAGTCATATTGGATTTCAGGCCCATCCTTATCCAGTATGACCTCATTTTCAACTGATTACACCTACAAAGACCCTATTTCCAAATAAGCTCACATTCACAAATACCAGGGATTAGGGCTTCAACAAATCTTTTTAGGGAACACAATTCAACCCATAATAGTGGGTCACCCCCATCTTCATGAGAATCATGTGGAGGGATGTTATAAAAGAAAGAAAGAAACCCGAATTCCCCTCCATTCTCTTCACCACAGTAAATTAAATTCTAATACCTGGGGGAAGTTTGGGCACCAGTATATTTTTTAACTCCCCAGGTAATTCTCAAATGTAGCCAGTGGCAATGGTCCTTCACACCCTTAAGGAATGGTATTTGTGGCTAAACACAAGAACCACTCAAAATGACTTTAACTATGATTTCTTTTCTCCAAAATCTGCCCCCTCCAAGCCTAAAGTAATTTCAAGAGGTAATTCAAACTTGTGGTTCCCTCCTAGATTTTGAGTTGACAGTAAAAATGTATATTTTAAAAATGGTAAGAAAGCTCTCAACAATTTATTTCACCCAAGAGAAACAGTATCTGGCAGTTCAATCTCTAAAGTCAACATTTCTTTAATATAAAGTTAATTTAGATATATATTTGACTGTTTTTACTGACCTCAAACTTGTGTTAGAGCCAAAGATTTTCATGTTGTTCATTCTGGGGATACTAATAAATATTTCTAACCAGAGAAAACTGTGACCTTTTCGAGGTGAGTATCAACCAAGAATACAAAATTTTTCACAATAAATTATTAGGAAGAAAAAAATTCTTGACTCAGATGGGTGAGGTTTTTTTTCTCCTGGGTTTTCACATTGTTTTGTGCTCCTCTCCCTGCTTACCCTGGAGTTAGAAAAATATTGCTTGCTATTTGGATTCCCCCCTCGGGACATCAGGTTTTGCTCTTTTTTAAATTTCCTTGTTTCAAGAAACAGCATTTTCTGAAGAATATTCAGGCTGAGATGACCGGCAGGGGGCCTCTGAGATCCTACAGCACACTGGTTGAGTCAGGGGGACCAAGTGGGAATGAGTGGAGGTGTTCCTTTGGGCGAAGAAGGCAAAGCTTCTCTGTTGCACACTCACCTTACTTCCTTTCTCTGGGCTCTGAGCATCCTCACACCCACAGTGCATTTATCAAGGCACTTTTCTTTCCTGCCAGGTCTGTAAGGGGAAAGATTCGCTTCTCCCTCCCAAGGTGTCAACCTTCATTGTTATTGGTGCCTACAAGCCTGCAATTACTTGATGAAGCTAATGGGTGAAAGCACTTAAAGGGCTATGCTTTGTGGTTCCATTGTCATAATCCATGTAAAACAAACCAGATCCAACACAGCCTGACAGGCTTTCAGCCTATTATTATTTGGGGCTTATTTAAATTACAGGTTTGACTAAATTTATAATTTGGCCATTGCACTTAGCACATACTCCTTTTCTTTAAAACTAACTCCAAGAGAGACATTTACAAAATTCTTATCTCCACACTGTCAGAGGAGAAAAATGTCAAGTGGCATGGGTGGCCAGAGGGAGGGGTTGGAAGTGTACTTAGAATAGTAAACATAAATACAAATGGAATTTCACAACTAACTACTTTTTACTGCTTTGTCAACAGATACAGCATACATATTCATCCTTGTTTTAACTCCCCTATTAATCCTGCCATAGCGCTGGAAAAGGAGTGGTGTGAAAAGCCATCTCTGTATCATCCCTCCTCCCTTTCTTATCTCTGCCTGATCAGAGAAGCCCTTAACAAAGCGTGAAGCTATTGCATTAAATGTTAATGTTTTGGCTCAGGAGCAAGAACGTCATTTCAGAGGTCCTCCTTTGAAAAGAGTAGCATCACCCCAAGAGGTCAGCAACATATAAATACTTCTGAGGTAGGTTACTTTTGTGTTGGACCATTCAACTAACTAATGTTATGTTTACACAAATATTTCATCACTGCAAACATGAAAGCATCTTGCAAGAAAATGAAATCTAACATGTATGTGGTACCTAGTGAATCTGTTTATTCATCTCTTCACATGATAGCTGCTGAGCACTGAGCCAGAGCCAAACCCAGTACTGAGTACTGGGAATGCAGACGCAGCTGGGCACGCAACCAATAAGTACAAGACCCTGTGATAAGTTCCGTGGGAAAACTGATACCATCTCCCCGCACAGGGTATGGGTTACCTCACATACACCCTAGAGTATAATACAGAAACAATTAACCAGGCAGAACAAATATGGTTCCCTGGGAGAGTATTGCTTCTTACTGAAACCAGACTTGGCAAAGGGCTCGAGAAGCCCACTGGGAGGGAAGACCCTGGACGGGGCATAGATTAAAGATGGGGGCACACAGAGTTGTTGGCAGCACTCCCTGCTGCCTCTGGGCCATGCCTGGGGGGAGAGGCAGGCCCACCTTGGAGAGAAGACTGCTCCCTGACACAGATGCATGCATCCCCCAAGGGAGGGGACACTCCACTCAAACACTACAAGCAAATCGAGTTGGAATCTGGCATAATTTCCCCAAACATGAGGCCAGAAGAGGACAAATGCAAGTGTCCCATGCCACTTGGGACTGATTGTTCCAAGACCCTAACCCCCCTCCTCCCCAGATTCTTACTTCACTATCCAGACGACTCAGGCATCAGCAGCAGGAAAGCCACTTTTTAGAGGTATAAACAGAGGGATCTATTTGCTTCACATTGCAGGGACTTGGGGTAGGCGGCCAGGGCTGATGCAGTGGCTCCACGATGCTTCCAGGAATGCTGGATCTTTCTGTTTCCTAAGCTTCTTGGCTGTCATCTTCATGCCTGTCTCTTCATGGTTGCCAGCAAGAGGCTTCCCACCCATCCCAGACCTCAGATTCACATTCCAGACAGGAAGTAGTCCACAGAGGTGAGAGACAATAAATAAAGCAGCTTCTGAAAAGAAAGAAGCAGAGACCAAAGGGGGTGCCCTCAGCACAGGTTCTCAGCCTCCCAAATCTCCAAATCTCCCAAATATTCAGCAACTAAATTCCTAACCACTCATTCCTGACAACAGCCAGTATCCCATAATAAATGTGTTTCATTCTCTTCTGTCTTGTTTATACTAGCTCAAGCCCATTTCTATTACTTGCAAAATTAAAAAAAAATAAAGGCCAGTCTAATGCATTTATGAGGACAGATTCAGCTGTTAAAGCATAAATATCTCAGAGGTTACATGGCTTTTCAACTTTATGTTGGAGGCTCATTTTCAAATATTTAAATATATTATATTTAATTATATACATAATTATGTATGTATGTATAATTATATAAATATATTTACATGTTTAAATACATGTGTATAAATATATACATTGATGGGTTACACAACAATAATAGGAATGGAGCTACTGTTTATTGAACACATGCTACACTGCAGACACTGTTTGGGGCGTTTTACATTCATTCGTATCATCTCACTCAGTCCTGACAAGTAAATGTCCTTGTACATAAGGACATTGACTGTCAGAGGAGTAGCTTTCCTGAGACTGTGCAGCTGGTAATGATCCAAAACTAGATTGGTCTGACTCCAGAGCTCAGTCTAAGGCTGCTAAGGCTATTTCAAAGTGTGATCTGAGTGGAAAAAGGGGAACTCTCTTACACTGTTGGTGGGAACGCAAAAATACTCACCGTTTGTAAGGCCTCTGTATATACATTCTTAAGATTCTAGTGGGCAGGTGCCAAGATCTACTTGTCCTGCAGCCACCAAGACAAGCCTTGTTAGTGAGTTCCCTTGCTTCTGAAGTTCCCTTGCTTCTGAAGTTCCCTTGCAGTTCCCTGCTACCCCTCAATTTGGCGTGGTATGCCTGTTTCTTTGGTCTCTCTTTGTCTTCTGTGGATAGGGGCTAGTTTCAGATTTCACCCGTGAAGCTCCTCAGGTTTCCAACCCACTGCATGGAGAAGAATTACCCAAGAAACTTATTTAAATGGCAAATTCCTGACCTCTAATCTCTAGTCTCAACTGCAGAGAGTCTAATTCAGTCTGTTTAAAAAAGAACTTAGGAACTGGAATTTTTAGCAATACTCCATGCGAATTTAATAAAGATGGTTCTCAGATCACCCTTTTTTTCCTTTCAAATTTTTATTTAAATTCTAGTTAGTTAATATATAATAGAATAATATTGGCTTTAGGAGTAGGATTTAGTGATTCATCACTTACATATAACCCGCAGGGCTCAACAGAGTAAGTGCCCTCCTTAAAACTCATCACCCATTTAGCCCATCTCACACCAACCTCCCCTCCACCAACTCTGTTTGTTCTCTATTGTTAAGAGTCTCTTATGGTTTGCTTTAATGTCTTTTTTCCCCTCCCCCTATGTTCATCTGCTTTGTTTCTTAAATTCCACATATGAGTGAAATCATATAGTGTATGTCTTTCTCTGACTGACTTATTTTGCTTAACATAATACCCTCTAGCTCCAGCCATGTCATTGCAAATGGCAAGATTTCACTCTTTTTTAAAAAAAATTTTTTTTAACGTTTATTTATTTTTGAGACAGAGAGAGACAAAGCATGAACGGGGGAGGGTCGGAGAATCTGAAACAGGCTCCAGGCTCTGAGCTGTCAGCACAGAGCCCGACACGGGGCTCGAACTCACGGACGGCGAGATCATGACCTGGGCCGAAGTTGGCCGCTTAACCAACTGAGCCACCCAGGCACCCCTAGATTTCAGTCTTTTTGATGACTGAGTAATATTCCATTTACTACATCTTTTTTTTCTTAAAAATTTTTTTAATATAATTTATTGTCATATGGGCTTACATACAACACCCAGTGCTCATCCCAACAAGTGCCCTCCTCAATGCCCATTACCCATTTTCCCCTTCCCCCGCCCCCATCAACCCTCAGTTTGTTCTCTGTATTTAAGAATCTCTTGTGGTTTGCCTCTCTCCCTCTGTGTTTGTGCCCTATTTTTCCCCCTTCCCTTCCCCCATGAACTTCTGTTAAGTTTCTCAAGTTCCACATATGAGTGAAAACATATGATATCTGTCCTTCTCTGACTGACTTATTTCACTCAGCATAATACCTTCCATAATACCTTATTAATGTTTATTTTTGAGAGAGAGAGAGGTGCAGAGTTCGAGTGGAGGAGGGGCAGAGAGAGAGGGAGACACAGAATCTAAAGCATGTTCCATGCTCTGAGCTGTCAGCACAGAGCCAGATGCAGGGCTCGAACTCACAAACGGTGAGATCATTACCCGAGCTAGAGTCGGATGCTTAACTGGCTGAACCACCCAGGTGCCCCTCCCCCCCCCCACATCTTCTTTATCCATTCATCAACCAGTGGGCATTTGGGCTCTTTCCATAGTTTGGCTATTGTTGATAATGCTGCTATACACATCAGGGATCCTATACCTCCTGAATCAGTATTTTTGTATCCTTTGGGTAAATATTTAGTAGTACAATTGTTGGGTCATAGGGTAGTTCTATTTTTAACTTTCCGAGGAACTTCTTCCATACTATTTTCCACAGTGACTGCACCAGTTTGCGTTCCCACCAACAGTGTAAGAGAGTTCCCCTTTTTCCACTCAGATCACACTTTGAAATAGCCTTAGCAGCCTTAGACTGAGCTCTGGAGTCGGACCAATCTAGTTTTGGATCATTACCAGCTGCACAGTCTCAGGAAAGCTACTCCTCTGACAGTCAATGTCCTTATGTACAAGGACATTTACTTGTCAGGACTGAGTGAGATGATACGAATGAATGTAAAACGCCCCAAACAGTGTCTGCAGTGTAGCATGTGTTCAATAAACAGTAGCTCCATTCCTATTATTGTTGTGTAACCCATCAATGTATATATTTATACACATGTATTTAAACATGTAAATATATTTATATAATTATACATACATACATAATTATGTATATAATTAAATATAATATATTTAAATATTTGAAAATGAGCCTCCAACATAAAGTTGAAAAGCCATGTAACCTCTGAGATATTTATGCTTTAACAGCTGAATCTGTCCTCATAAATGCATTAGACTGGCCTTTATTTTTTTTTAATTTTGCAAGTAATAGAAATGGGCTTGAGCTAGTATAAACAAGACAGAAGAGAATGAAACACATTTATTATGGGATACTGGCTGTTGTCAGGAATGAGTGGCTAGGAATTTAGTTGCTGAATATTTGGGAGATTTGGAGATTTGGGAGGCTGAGAACCTGTGCTGGGGGCACCCCCTTTGGCGTCTCAACAATATCTTACGCTCTCAAAGTTGTATCCTTGAAATGACTTCAGCTGTGAACATGGTGGGTAGAACAAACAGCCCAAGGACAGGGAGGGGGTAAGGAGCCTCTGATTGCCTAGGTCTGGGTCACAGGTCAACCAGAGGTCGTGTCCTCTGATGACCTCCAGCAACACATGCTAAAGCCTGAAAGACACAGCCTGTCCTCTTAGAGGCTCTCCTTCAGTTAGCATGGTTATCTCTCCCGTGACTAGTGCCTGCCAGCATTTTTCACTGGAGTCAGTAGAATCATAAGGACAAATGAAAATTAAAAATAAGAAGCTTAATTCTCCCTGTGGAAATAAAAGAGGAAATTTCTCCCACCTCCTTTTTCTTCATTTGCTTTAGAAAACTCACAATGGTAAGTACTTTCTCCTCTCTTTGAAATGTACAAAATCCTTTTGAAAACCAGATAGGCCTCTTGTCAGCTTTGGGATCCAGGAATGGATCTCTTTGAAAGGTAACTATCTAGGGAAATAGCACCCCAGCCCCCAGTTTTGGAGGGAAGGTAGGAGCTTAACTTAGGTGGGTGCCTTGCTCCAATTTGCAAAACTACTTCCTGTCATAATGATAAGAGGTTTGTTTTCCTCTGAATAAAGCCAAAAGCTAACACAGTCACCCGAGCCACTGGTTAAAGTTAGGATGAACCGTGTGTGTGACAAATGGCACCATCAAGTCCTCCTACTTGAGGACTGGTTACTGTTCATCTGGAATATGTATATGTTGGCTTGTATCTGCTTGGCCAAATCAGGGAGTGAGATACCTTTCTCCCTGTACAGTGTTCTAACTACCTCCTGTGAGGTGTATCACATTCTCATCAATGCTTGTTCAATAACAAAACTCTTTTCTCTCTATACTACTATTGTGGACAGGATTTCTGGGTTCTGAGATAATTTGGTTTTTAATTATATTTCCCCAACAGTAGAAACGTTCCTACTTTGCAAGATGTAATTTGGGAAAAAAAAAAAACTTAATTCCTCCGAAATCAGCTCAGTAGGAAAGATCCCTGAGAAAATGGTATTATTCAGGGCCATATCAGGGGGAAAGATAACAACAGAAAGCACCACCCCCAACAAAGACCCGCCTCAATGTCTTCATCTGTGAACTGGGATGCCCTCACAACATAACCACATGGCAGCTGAACACACTTCCCCACAGAAGCTTCCTGTGAAAGTGATTATCCACGAAAAGGTCAAGTTAAAATGATTCTGGAAACCACACTTGTAAAAAGCTCATTTCAGGAAATAACATACAATAGAAATAAGATAATCGAGTCTAGAAAGGTTAAAACTGACAATTTCCACCCACAACATCCTCTCCCACAAAGCCCCCCGGGGCCCACTTTCCTGTGAAAGCTGAATAGGCCTGCACTCCCTGTAAGAGCTCCAGCAGCAGGTCAGGGACAGTAAACCCTCCCCACAAGGAACTGAAGGGAGGTTGAGGCAGAGACACAAAGGTTCCCCCAGGGAAAATAAGTCAATTCCCTTGGAGATGGAAACACTTATTTCTTCTGGAATTACAGAAAGATTTCTTCCTTCTGCCATTCTGGGGCTTTTGCCAGCAAGGCAGATAAGGGAAAACTTAGCTGAAGGAATTGAGGGAAAGGAGAGTCAAGAAGATATTAGAGTTTTTGTTTCTTCAGGATTTGGGTTTTGTGGTGTTTTTTGTTTTTTTTTTTTTTTTAGTCATTTTGTTTCCATTATTTCCCTCACATTAAATTAAAAACTCCTAAACCTCTAAGCATGTGAGGAAGGAAGGAAGGAAACAGCACCTACTTCATTTTTCATTTAAAATTACCTGCAGCCAAAGCAATGCATAAATTCCATGTTTCTTAATGCTTTCTATTAAATGTATGAAAGACATAACAATAATCAAAACTTCTTTCTAAAAATCCTGAGTTCGCATTTTCACTCACTAGTGAGTCAGTTAAAGCATAAATGCTGAAGGAAAACTTCCTCTATGATTTTCAACCTAAGACTGGATCGCTTGCCTGGAAATTCTCCCAAATCCTTCACTCATTTCTAATTTAACTGTAGGGTCTGGGCCTTTGTCATTGAGTGTAAGGGTGACAGCTCACCTTAGATTTCAATTTAGATGAATGTGCTTTCTGTCCTGAGCAGTGCCCAGTCCCGGCTTCATATACCATTTGTGGCTATTCCTTCATGTCTTACAGCTGACTCTAAAGGGAACAACACAATCAAACTGTCCATCCCCCTCTCAGGACATCAATAATGGGGCCACACGGGGGCGTTTGGGTGGCACAGTGGATAATGCTTCCAACTTCGGCTCAGGTCATGATCTCACAGTTCGTGAGTTGGAGCCCCACATCGGGCTCTGTGCTGACAGCTCCAAGCCTGGGGCCTGCTTCGGATTCTGTGTCTCCCTCTCTCTCTGCCCCTTCCCTGCTCACGCTCTCTCTCTGTCTCTCAAAAACAAATAAACCTTAAAAAATAAAAATAGTAATAACGGGGCTACATGGACTTTTGGAATATAATTGCAAGCCTCAGTCAGAGGCCAATAATATTCTTTATCCACTAGATAGAAAAATAAAGGACTTGTTACATAAAACTCCTTTGGCTGAGTTCACTAGGCTGCCCGTAAAATCTGGAGTGAAAAAATAGACATGAAAGGAGTCAAGCTTAGCAATCCTGCCTGGGTCATGAGAAGACTTTCCTTCATACCCAATGCATGGCCCACCCCCACTCTGGAAAGGTAATGAAAACACTAAGTCAAGGTAAGCTTTTGGGGTGGCTGCGTGATTCAGTCAGTTGATTGTTTGACTCTTGATTTCTGCTCAGGTCATGATCTCATGGTTCATGGGTTCAAGCCCTGTGTCAGACTCTGCGCTGACAGTGCAGAGCCTACTTGGGATTCTCTCTCTCCATGTCTCTCTGCCCCTCCCATGCACTCTCTCTCTCTCTCAATAATGAATGAATAAACTCAAAAAAAAAAAAAAAGTTAAGCTTTCTGTCAAAAAGCCAACCATCACACATCAGATGGCAGCTCTTGTCTGCACTAATGCAAGTGTGGTAAAGAGATGTCCCTTGGAAGGGCATAGGGACAAACTGTCTTCAGGATTAGCTGTCTTAACCCAACCTCCCCACAAGTACCTCCAGGATCCACTCTCCAAAACAGGTCTACAAACCAACTGATTATTGCTATGGTGTGGAGGGCATTCTAGGACAAGACATAGGACATAAGACAAGGCTGAAATAAGAAGTCAATGTGTAGACACTCTACTTACCTGCCACAAATGATAAAAACTCCCACTCAGCTGGGTAGAACTGTGATACTAACTTTAAATCCTTTCATCTGGCATCATTTCTGGATCTCTAATGTACAGGGTTTGGAGATTTGTTTTGGTTTTCGTTTTAAATACAAAGAGGCTCTGTTGGCTGAAATAGTCATCTACTACTGACAGCCCACTTTCCCCTCTATTATCAGCCCAAAAAGGTGTGCATGGCTGTGACAAGCAGAAAAACTACTGTTTGCTCTGCAACCATCAAAAGGTTTTGGAACCCAGCTTAGAGGGAGGGTGGGGAATGAGGGAAGCCAATTGGCCTCCATGTGGGAGTGAAATGGAGGAGGTAGTGCCCCTGAAAGGACGCAAGCTACAGCATGAGAACATCCCCCCACTTACAAGGTAGGTGTTCGTGGTTCCCGCTGTGCTCTGAGTCACAATGAGAATGATATTGAGACAGAAGTCCTCTTAAGCGCTGTCTGCCAGCCTGCTCCATGTGGCTCCTGATGGTAAAACGATGGGGAAAACGGACTGCAGGGCACACTTGATTAGTTGCCTAACCAATATCTATTCCCTCCTCTTGCTAATAAAACTTTAATGTTGATTGAGGTGAAAATATGACCCATCTCAGGAAATGAATTTTGACTGGTGCAGATCAGTCATGACCACGCCACTGCCCACTTAACCAGACATTCGTGCATTAAGAGGGAGCCATGTGACCCAGTCCTTGTAATGACCGGTCAAGGGAAGTCAGGCAGGGGCTTTGAGGGAAGCTTTACTTTCCTAATAAAAGAGAAAGATCTGTTTGGCATTATCTTTTTCTTCCCCTTTTCTTCCTGCCTTGAACATAGATGTGATGCCAGGAGCTGGGACATCTCACTACCATGAAAAAAAAAAAAAAAGGCCAAGAGAATCAGAGATGCCAGTGCTACAGGGAGAAACTTAGCATGTCTGACTCCGTATTGCTTCTATTTCCCTCTCTGCTGTGATCTATTGTTTAGAAACTTCTGCTTAGCCCTGCACATAGGCATTTTACAGCTAAGATTTGCAAAACCTGCTTTTTATCTGAAATCTACCTCACCCGAGGAGATATGGAAGTACATACAAAAATGACTATGCTATGTTTAAGATTTATAGGAAGAACATGACCAGATTTCTATACACAAAGATCAATTGACCAAGGACAAAGAAGTATACAATCTTCCTTGGATGTCTACCTTGCCAGCCACCTTTTGACTGGCACCTTTTGACTACCCCTCCTGCTTCCCCAGGAAGCTCAAATAAAAGCTCAAATCTTATGCTGGGAGCAATGGTTCTTTGGGGCTGCATTTCCAAATAAAGTTGCTTTCCTGACCCTGCCTCTTGCCTTTCAACTTATTGGACTGTTCTGTGGTGAGAAGAATGAGCTTAGACTCAAGTTATACCAGGTCTAATATTATTGAGCCACTGAACTAATAATGTCAACTTGTTACATGAGAAAACTAAGCCTGTAGTTTGGGTTTCTGTTGTTCACGGTAGAAGTCATACCTGAGTTAAAGTATGTGCTTACCTTCTATGGCTTTGATAGAAGAATTTAGAATGAGGAAGGTTCTCTTGAACAAAATTAGTGCTTAAAATGGCTTTGTGTTTATTTGGGATTCCCTTTATTATCCATTATTTGTTCAACATCACCATTCATATTTACATAAAGTCTATCAAAATTTGTCCTGGTGAAGAACAAACCCCTAAAGATATGACAACAGTGTTTCACCATCAGTGCTCAAAACGGTCTTAGTCAAGACAAAGAAAATTGGGTTGGTTCATCTGCCTAGGTGTGCTCTGGGCACACAGACAGAAAAGGTTTTCACAGCCAGTCAACACCATGCTGTGGCAGGAGGCTCAGCTACAAAAGGGAAAAATTATTCCTAGTAAAAGTAAAGACTCAAAAAACTGCCAATAAGGAGAAGTTAGATCTTAAAATCATGGTGTCACAATGAGAAAGTCTGTGCAAGAGTATTCTCTCACAGAGGGAAGAAAACTTTATCTACCTGAATGAAAGGCTGATCGCTTTCAACAATGCACAAACTTCAGGAAAGACAGTCAAACACCCAATGATCATCTATAGGCAAACAAATTGTTTGCCGGCTTACAGACAGTTTTGCATCAACTATAGACAACTATCAACCATCAAGCAGCTACACAAACTTAGGTACCAGAAGACTTAAGTGCTGTGTGCTCTGAAAAATAATGCTAGTGTGTAATAAGTGCTCAGCAGATATCTGTTCAACGAATGAACATTTTCTGACTTTGAAGGAAGAGAAAACCCCTAGCTTCTGCAAAGTGATCCTGGCCACATTCAGGCTTATATAGAAGAAACATGAGCATGTGAAAATGACAGTTCACAAGGGCCATCGTGGACTGGCCTGGTTTCTGATGAGCACCTCCGTGGAGGGCTGAAGGAAAGTCCATTTGTTTTGTAAATCCAAGCCTCCGGGCCCAATGGCCTACATGCAGCATAGTTAGAGAACTGTTGTCTCATAGCACCAAACCACTGCCAGTCATCTCCAGATGCCTCATGAGATCTGAGTGGATAAAATCCTTCATATTGAAAATGAAAATGTCCTTTTAAAAATAATTCATATTCTTTTCAAAAGAGAGAAAGAGACTGTAAATTCTCCAAAATTGATGGTTGAGCTTGATAGTTGAGATGAGAAGTGAGATTGTGTCACTGGGGAAGCTGACAGCCACAAGGATCGCTAATATTTATCGAGTGCTTACCGTGCATTGGCGCTTCACACAGCCTAGTTCACTTCATTCTCAAAATGACACTGCGTGGTAACTACTATTATTGGTCTTCATTGTACAGTTTGGGAAATGGAGCAAAGCTAAGGGACTTTCTTAAGATCACACAGTTAGTTAAGGAGTGGGGTCTCTTTTGAACCCAGGCAGTCTAATTCCAGAGCCCACACTACACTCCTGAAAATTATCCCCATTTTCACACTAAATGCTCAGGCTTATCTAAGCTTCCTGGAGTTTAATGTATAGTAGAGTTCCCAGGCCAGGGAGTGCCACCGGGCTGTGCCCTGTGTTCAGGACAAAGAGGGAACCTCAGTAAGGGTCCAAGACACCGATGGTCTAATGAAAGAGCTGCTCAGGGCGCCCCTGATCTTTCTGCCTCTCTCTACTTCCCTTCTCCCCAACTTATTCTCTGAACCTTCTAATACTGCTGCCACATTCATTCTACCACATGTGTTCTCCTTGGTGTTTCAGATTCATCGGGAATTCTTCTCTCTGCCTATCAGAGACCAATATCTGAGAAATGGCTTTCTGTCCCCAAGATATTACATACCTAGAGAACAGGTCAGTCAGAGTCAAAATTATCTTGTTTCCCGTTTGTTGGCTTGTTTTTCTCTCCTCCCACTGGAATGTTAAATTCTATGAAAACATGGATCATTTCTATCCTGACCTACCATACTGGCTGACACACAAACATTACTTAATATGTATTTGATGAATGAATGAATGAATGAATGAATGAACAAAAAAATCACAGAAGACAAAATTATGTACTATGTCTACCAGTTCAGGTGAGCACATATAATTGAAATTTTTTCTTCTTTATCATTGTTATCATCATAAAAATAATTATATATTAAGTTGCCTATTAAGTACCACCACTATTGGATATTTTATAAACATTATTTCATTTAATCTTCATAAGCCACATGGCAGATATTATCCCTGCCTTACAGATGAGGAAACTCAGGCTTAAAGAAATTAAGCCAAAAGTTTATCTACCAAAGGTTTCCAATTGCCCTTGGGATAGGGCTTATATTTCTTAACATGGTTTATAACTCCAACCTCATTTTTCTTGGCTCAGTCTCCAGTGTGATGCTGCATTCTTTATCAGTTAGAAAAATACTATTAGTGGCTGAAACAGAATTTCTTATTTTCACCTAAGAAGTCTATAGGCAGGAATGTAAGGACACTACAATGCCTTCATCAAGGACTGAGGCTCCTTCTATTTTTCCTCTCTACACTGTTCTGGTGCACTGTGTTGTTATTTCATGGTCACAAAATGGCAGCTGATCCTTTAAGCATCCCATCAGCATTCAAAGCCAGGAGGAAGGGGAAGAGCAAATGTCTGTGCCAGCCAAGTTTTTCTCCTTAATCATAAAAAACAAAACTTTGGGGCGCCCGGGTGGCTCGGTCGGCTAAGCGTCCGACTTCGGCTCGGGTCATGATCTCACGGTCCGTGAGTTCGAGCCCCGCGTCGGGCTCTGTGCTGACAGCTCAGAGCCTGGAGCCTGTTTCAGATTCTGTGTCTCCCTCTCTCTCTGCCCCTCCCCTGTTCACACTCTGTCTTTCTCTGTCTCAAAAATAAATAAACGTTTAAAAAAAAATTAAAAACAAAACTTTACCAGAATCCCTCCAGCAAACCATATTAATATCTCATTGTCCAGAACTATAACACATGGCCATCCCTAGCTAAAAAAGAGGCCTCCATGGGGCACCTGGCTAACTTAGTCAATACAGCATGAGACTCTTGATAGGGTCGTGAGTTCAAGCCCCACGTTGGGCATAGAGCTTACTTAAAAAAAGGGAGAGAGGGGGGCGCCTGGGTGGCTCAGTCGGTTAGGTGTCTGCCTTCGGTTCAGGTCATTATCTCACAGTTCATGGGTTCAAGTCCCACATCTGGCTCTGTGCTGACAGCTCACAGCCTGGAGCCTGCTTCGGACCCTGTGTCTCCCTCTCTCTCTGTCTCTGCCCCTCTCCTATTTGCACTCTGTCTCTCTCTCTCTCCCTCAAAAATAAACACACATACATAAACTAATTAATTAATTAATTAATTAAAGGGGGAGAGAGAGAGAGAGAGAGAGAGAGACCTCCATGATGGAAGGTGGGAAAGAAAGAAGAAAGTAGAAATGGTTCTCAGGTCTGTCAACCAGCAATGTCTGCCGCCCAAAACCCCAGAGCTGCTTTCAGATGCACAACATGTCAATGCTGATTCTTATTTCCAGATCTGTGTACCTGTTCTTCTCTCTTCAACTAAATGTAAAAGTTTCCTCTTCTTTGCAATTTTCCCTGACTTGCACACCGCCCACCACCAACAGTAGGCAATAGCCCCCACTGTTCGTTCTCTTAGCATCAGGGCCTTTCCTGTTTTCTTGTCTGTATTTTCCACTGGAGCAAAGACTTTGAAGGTGGGGCCACGTCTTCATCACTATGTCCCTGGCATCTATCACAATGTCTGGCACAATAGACTTTATTGAATGAATGAATGAATGAATGAAGCAACAAAGCAAGGAATCAAGCTCAGATAAATCTAATTCCAAAGTCCATGCTCCACTCACTATGTAGCCCTGACTTCTGGGAATAAAACCATATTTTTAAAAATCCATAGAAAATGTTCCAACCTCCCCTCAGAGACACCTCAGAGTTGTACTGTCATCATCATCATCCTCACCACATTTATCACTTGCTCTCTAATCGAGGACCCAGAAACATCTAGAATCACCAGAATCTTGGCAGGAAGAAAAGAGCCCTGAAAAATAGCCAAACAGGGTGCCCAGTCCCTAGTCTCCACAAAAAGCTAAAAGTACTGAAGAAAATATTTCAGAATAAGCAGGATTCTCTGGCTACTTAATTGTAGCTCCAGCACTAAATGGCATTTGCTTTTCATTTTTCCATATGTGTTTAGTATTTACAGATGATAGGTCACATTCTGTGATTTTCCTTAAAAAATTGAGTTCGAAATGTAGTGTGATGGTTCAAAGGTAATTGTTTATTCAGATAACAATCAGGGCTTTCAAGCAGACAAGGCCCCTCAGAGATGGCCGAGAAAAATGTTATGCTTAACCTGTGTAGTACCGCTAGAAATAACAGAAATTTCTTGTCATCTGCCAGCTAGATGCCATTCCTCCACCTCCTCTGGACCCATGTGAGAAACAAACCATCAAACCCCTGCTCCGGCCACCACAATGACAGAAATAATTACCTTTACCTGCGAACACAGTCTAGGTTTTCTTTGGCATTTAAATTTTGTCACAATCAGCCACTTCCTCCGTCTTTTTTTCATACTTTCTCTACCAAGCCCATGCCTCATACATGTGACATGGGTCATCCACATTTCTGTTTTGGCATATTTTTAATGAAAAGTAATCTCAACTACTGTTGTGATGTTAAATTTGTTCACAAGGGGCTCCTGGGTGGCTCAGCCGTTAAGCGTCCGACTTCAGCTCGGGTCATGATCTTACGGTTTGTGAGATTGAGCCACACTTCGGGCTCTGTGCTGACAGCTCAGAGCCTGGAGCCTGCTTCAGATTCTGTGTCTCCCTCTCTCCCTCTGCCCCTCCTTTACACTTTCTCTCTCTCTCTCAAAAATAAATAAACATTAAAATTTTTTAATTTAGATTTGTTCACAAATATGTTTTGATATGCCTCCTTTTAAAAGATGAAGCCCAACTCCCTTCTCCTTGAATGTGGGCTACACCCAGTGACTCATTTCTGACCAACAGAATAAAATGGCAATGATGGTATATAACTGAGAGACTAGGTCATAAAAGGCACAGCAATTTCCAATCTCCTCCTCATCCTCTTCTTCCTCCTTCTTGTTCCTCTTCTCTCTCTCTTTCATTCTCTGTCTCTCATCACTCACTCTGAGAGAGGAGTCCCTGAGGACATGCAAGGCATCCTGTGATGAGACCCACATAACGAGGAATTGAATCTCCTACCAACAACAGTCACGTAAGTGAGCTCAGAAGCACATCTTTCAGTCTCATCGGGGTTCAGAGCACTGCAGTCTCATGAGGGACCTGAGCCAGAACCATCCAACCCAACTGCTCCCAAATTTCTGATCACAGAAACTGTGAGACCAAAAAAATATTTGTTGTTTTAAGCCACTAATTTGGGAAATAACATAATGCATGGGAATAGATAACTAATACAGCTATTATTATTAGTTAATATTAAGGAAATATTTCGTACAATTAAAATGTCACCAATACCTCATCCTCCTAACATGGTTTCTCCACCTTTGGATATTATCTTCCAAATGGAAATGCTTTATATACTTGTTATCATAATGCATATACAATCTGATTTCTGTACTTTCTCACGTTTTATCATAAATACTTCCCTTGTTACAACGTCCCCACAGTTAACATTTAAAATGTTTGAATAATATTTTACCATAATTTATTAAACCATTTCCATATATTGCATGTTTTGGTGGTTTCCAGCTTTTTCCTTCTAGAGCTTTTACTGCAGTGAATATCTTTGAATATATAGCTTCTTGCTTGTGTTGGTTTATTTGGTTAGAATAAACATTCTATATTTGAATTACTGATTAAAGCAGTATAAACAGCTTTGTGGCTTTCATTACATATTGTCGTATTTACTTTTACAAAAAGACATAGCAATTTATCAGCAATGGATAAGTGTATTAGCTATACTACTACCATAATTGTATTGTAATCTTTCAAAGTTTTTCTAGAGGTACAAAATTGCGTCTCAAGTTTGCTTACATTTGAATTTCTTTGATCCTAATGTGCTTGTATGCTTTTTTATGTGTTTACTTACTATTTGTTTCCCCTCTTGTGAATTATCTTTTCCTGTACTTCATATTTATTCTAATTTTAATGTACTTTTTCTCATAAATTTGAATGTAAAATTATAGATTAGAAATATTAACCTTTGTAATCTTTAATTAAAATGTTTTTCCAGACCGTTGTCCATTTTTATGAGTTTGTTTTTTCATTAAATAAAAATCCATAAATATATCAATATGTTTATGTGATTTCTTCCATTGCTTTCTATGGCTGCAGAGCTAAGAGAATTCACATTTCTCCACTGGTATCAACTACTATTTTCTTCTAGTTTCTCTAAAATTTATGGAGAGGTGTTTTGTTTTGTTTGTTTTTTTCTATTTACTTCAAATCTATCTGGTTTGTTTTGGTGTAGACTTGTAAAATGCAGAACGTTTTTAAAACTGTTCTTCCACTTACTCATTTTTTATCAAAAATAGTTCAGAGTGGGGCGCCTGTGTGGCTCAATTAGTTGAGCAATCAACTCTTGACTTCAGCTCAGATCATGATCCCAGGGTCCTGGGATCAAGCCAGCATCAGGCTCCACACTAGGTGTAGAGCCTGCTTGAGATTCTCTCTCCCTTTGGCCCTCTCTCCTGTGTGTGTGCTCTCTCTCTAAAATAAAAATTAAATAAATAAATAAACATCTATTTAAAAATTAGTTCAGAGTAAGTTGGCTTTACATTTTTTGTAATATTCCTAGGACTCACTGAAGAGCACGGAGTGTCCCACAAAATAGGTAAGGAGTAACAAACCTGGGACACGTGGTAGATGCCATTGGTTGAGATTTCTTCCTTTTTAATTCATACTGATAGAGGAACAAGTGCGTCTGAAGGACTGGGCCTCGCGCCAGCCCCAGGTGCTGATCATGATTGGCTTAAACCAAATGTTTCCCTTTTCTGATTGTTTTAGGCTTGTGCTTATTTCACCATGTTGACCAATGGGTCAATCCATGGGGGCTTCTATGAATATATTTTCTCACTGAACAAAAAAGGAAAACATCTACAGGAAGAGAGATCTGTCTTGTGCCCTCAAATTTGCCTACTGCCTATCATGCCTGGAACATGGCAGGCACCTTCCCACCATGAGGGGGCAAGTCAGAGTACAGACACTAGAGATGGCAGCACCAATGGCAAGACTTGTGTCCTAGATGATGTTGCTGAGTCATGGAATTTATCAACGCTAGAATTGCCCACCTAAGAACATGTTCTGTGGTAGAATATATATTCTTCCTATTTTAAGCCACTTTTAGGTGACTTTTCTGTTATTTTCAGCTGAAAGTATCCTAAATGTTAAATCTCTGATATTTTTCCACTTGTGCATTTATTTCTGTCATGCCATTTAGAAATCATGTTACAGGTTTAAGAATCCGATTCCTGAATCATGAAAGAAGTCAAAAGCCAGTACACATTTGGGAGAAGCTGCTCTGTGAACCTTCCTGTTCTCAGGAACATCTCTCCTCTCTGCCCCCAAGAGCTTATGAACAGTTTCTCTCCCATGTTGCAAATGCTTTTGTGGTCAGGGCTCTTTTCTCAGTCACAAGTACAGAACCCTAAGTATTTACAGCCTCCAAGAGGATGAGGTGCAGTGAATGACAAATGCCATGTTCCACTGTCATTAAATGCAAATTTCTCAACACCTTTTTATCTGTAACAATACAGTGAAAACTGAGTACTCTGCTGACAAGATTTTGATAGTACAGCCCTAAACCACCAGGTCCTGCAGATCCTGCCACAGAGGAACAAGGGTTGGACCCATTGACAATCATCTGAATAACAATTGCAAATAAACAACCTGAAGCTAAATGAAAAGTTTGAATAAATCAGACAGTTGGTCTGCACCAGTGGTTTTCACACTGAGCTCCCTAGAGCCCTAGCAATCCTTCAGGGAAGGGTGGGAGACTTTCAGGGAGCAGAGCTCAGTTCCAGCCCTCTCTTCAAATGGCAGGTTCTGCTTTTATCTGTATTACATACATAATGCTCTTGTACAGAATAGTCCATTTAAAGAAAAAGTGCTTTTTTTTTTTAAGTTTAAAACACTAGTCAACACTCTTAATGTTTGCATACAGATGTTTGCAGTCAGGCAAGAAAAACAGTCTGATCATTATGGGAGAAAGAAAAGATATCCTCTCTATCTTCTTGTTATTTTTCTTTGTCTTCTTACTATTTTTAGTATAATAACTTAATGGAATATTAACATACATGTGTATTCTCCATATGAGAACTGAAAAAGATAAAGCTTTCAGAATCAAATCCTTGCTCTGTATCTGGTCTTGATGTACGTTGGAGGGGGAGATGGACAATAAGCGGGGAGAGATGGGTTCTCATTATTCTGTTATAATGTAATAACCTGACAGCACAAATTACTGGCACAGTTTTAGCCATATTGGCACACACAGGCTATTTCTATTGATCCCTAAACTTAAAGAGTCCATGACCTCATCCGAAGTATGCTTTTTAATAATTCACTTCGTTTAAGGACCCATTAAAATGTCAGAACTATCATAAAGCTTATAAACACTTAGTTACCTCTAATGTCTTCAAAATAATAATGCATTATTTATGGAACCTTGATTCACAATCACTTTCCTCCCATTTGACAAAGTCAATACAGCACATGCTTTCTCCACATCCCCCCACACCTTCCTCCCTCTTCAGCAACCATGCTTTGTTCCTACATCCCCCATAGTTCTTAAAAATGAGTTCTTTGGGATCCTCTCTCATTCCGAGCCAAGAAGAGTGCCTAATGGGCTGGTTTATTTCAAAGAAGAAAATGGCATAAAGAAATGATGATCAAGTTGCCAGGATAGGTCAACAACCAAATCATGCAAAAGTAAGAGGGAGGTAGACAGTGAGAAATCCGTTGTTAGCTGAAACATTTGCTTCTTTTTGCATATATAAGGCTTTCTTCTGTAGAAATTTCTGGGACAGTATAAGCATGCAAACTTGATTTCAGGTGCCTTTTCAGTGGGATAGGCAAAAAGAATAGCATTCATTTCAGTGTCATTCAAATCAGGAAAGGGAAAAACATTCTCCAAAGCATGCGGATTCTCTCTAAAAATAAGGCTACCAAATAAAGTGGAGGATACCCAGTTAGATTTGAAGTTCAAATAATGAATAATTTGGGGGGAAAGTTTGTCTCAAATATTGCATGGGACATACTTACACTAAAAAAAATTATCCGTCATTTAAATGAAATTGAAATATGGCTTAGAATCTTATATTTTTATTTGCTAAATCTGGCTACCTTATCTTTTAAAGCAAATCTTAGTGCCTCACGTAACACTAAAAATACTGAGGGTGCTAACTCAATAGTCTCCATTCCAAGCTATGCATTAGAATTATCTGTGGTTTCCCGAGACTACAATTTAGAGCAGCTAAATCAGAGTCCCTGAGTGGGGCCCAGACATTCTGTCAGGCTCCTGAAGGGGGGAGGGGTGGTTCTTATAGACAACCAGGTTACAGAACATCTAAGCCAAAGGATTGTAATGACTCAGTATCAAATCTCAGAAAGGCATGACTGGGGCATATCAGGGACATCCCAGGATCTATCAGCAGGGAAATACAAGTATTTTTAAGGCATATTCAACATTTTAATATAACTTTATATTTGAGAAATTAAAACTACCCAAAAAAACATAAAATACCAAAAAAAATTAAGGATAATGGAAGGATTTAGACTTGGAAGGCTAAAAGAGATAACAAAGCATAGGTCCTGGAACCTGGGCAAGTCAAAGATGAGCAGAGTACCTGCGATAGAGAACAGGAGGCAGGAGGCAGGCAGGAGTTAATGAGGCATCTGGTTGGCTAGACTGAGGTGTCCTCGGCCTAGAGCTCAGGAAGGCAGACAAGAAGAAGTAAGACTTCAGGCCAAACCTCTAGACAGAGTCACCAGCCAGGCACCATCTGATGAACAAGTGATCATGGAATCCTGCCGATCACAGGACTTTTGGGGGCATCAATCCCAGCACATGGCTGACCCAGGGTTCACAGGTGATACAGAGGTGAGCACTTGGCTAGAATAGGAAACAGGGGTGCAGAAAAAGACAACTGGTAAAGTAACTTATGTGAGTGCAGTGCTAGCTGGCCTGCACCTGCAATGATCTGAAAAGAGTTTCGCACTTAGAAGACACAGCATTCAGTTCTGGGGACATTTTTTAAAATATTTTATTTTGAAGTCATCTCTACACCCAACGTGGGGCTTGAGCTCATAACTCCAAGATCAAGAGTCCCATGCTCCAATGACTGAGCCAGTGAGACACCCCAGTCCTGCATACTTTAAGCAAGTTGTTGATGTCTCTCAAACTCAAAACTGTCTTCTAGAAAATGGGGAGACTATAATCTTCTTTGCAGGGATGTATAGGCAGCGCTTCAAATCAGGAGATATAGGCAGCAAGGATGGAATGTGATGGGGACCTTCATTGGAGCCCATCACTTTCCCGACATGGGCCCCTATCCTGCCACATCCCGGGCCCCCCCTTGCTCCTCTTCAAGGCTCCTCTGTGTTCTCAACTCAAGAAGGTGACTTGTTTACAGAACAGTGGGGATCCAGTGCCTGTCCCAGCCCCTGGCAGGGTAGATGCTCAATGAATTCTTGACGCTTTAATGGGACTAAGAAATCTCAACAGATATTCCTCCTTCTAAAACATGTTTGGGTATTCCAAGCACTGCATATTTTCATTTTCTTTTCTACCTACATTTATTTAAGCTTTGTATTTATTAACCGTGTGATTTTGGACAAATGATTTAACCTGTCAAAGCCTCAGTGCACCCATTCTATAAAATAGGAGTATTAGTGTTATCTATTTTACAGATTTGTGGTGAGAGTTAATTAAGACTATGTATGAAAGCCCAGTACCTGACACATTATAAGTACTTAAAAATGTTTAGCTATTACTAGAACGATCACCACTCAATTCAGCCATTGTCCCAGCAAAATTCTTGACTCAGACATATATATTCTATGCCTACCACTAATCCAAATCTCTGAGACTGGTTTGCACTAAATGTTACAGCCCCACAGCAGGGGCTAGACATTCTGAAGCCACCCGTGGCCTCAGGAATCATGAAAAGAAGCCACAAATATCCCCCAGCTCTCACTGGCTACACAAAAATAGTTATTCTGCATTTGCTATATCTTCATCTCCACATTCTGTCCTAGGTCTACATTTTACTGCAATTTCCATTCTCCTAATAAAATAACATCATGCCTTTATGATCTTCTCTACACAAAAACCCTTAAACTACCCCATCCCACCCCCCAGAGGCATGAAAGTAAACCTAAAGCCATATGGCACTGGAATTAAAGTCAGCACATTGTTGCATTGCATAATTCACCATCAGTATGAATGATCTCCCAGTGATATTATGGTGTTAACCCACTCTGGTAGGCAATGGTTCATCATAATTCTAAGTTCTCCTTGCATCCCAGACGGCTGTCTTTCAAATGGAGAGCAGCTGAATTTCACTGCACAGACATGTCATGTTACCAGCACCGCTCCCAGCCCTGCCAACTGCCTCAAAGTTGTCTGATTCAGACCATCCACAGGGTTTCTGGATTTTAGCAAAGTATGTGGTGTGCCTGGGTGGCTTAGTTGGTTAAGCATCCAACTCAGCTCAGGTCATAATCTCATGGTTCCTGGGTTCGAGTCCCACATCAAACTCTGTGCTGACAGCTTGGAGCTTGGAGCCTGGAGGCTGCTTCAGATTCTGTGTCCCCCTCTCTTTCTGCCCCTCTCCAGCTCTCACTCTGTCTCTCTCTCTTTCTCTCTCTCAAAATAAATAAATAAATAATAAAAAAAAAGAATGCTACAACTGCATATGTGCAAGACCTCATGATAACTTATGGAGGTAATCAATTCCATCCATCATTAAGGATGTCTGACCTTGTCACTCAAATTATACTAGAGAATTTTGATTCAAGGGCCCAACTTCCTAATTTGTTAATTGCAAGTTTGAAGATGGTGAATTGGATTCACAAGAGATTGTGGAATTTCCTTCACTTCATGAGGAGGATGTAAATTTCCCTTCCTTTCAAGGAGGCAACTTGGTACTGAACATACATGTCAACATATAGTCAACACCTACCTAGGCAACCTTTATATGTATGTAAAATACACCACATATGTAAGCATACAGACATGTGCTTGTCACCTTGGTGTCCCAATCTTGCAGTCTATCTTAATCTTGAAGTACAATGACTCAAGCAACCATCCAATAGAGAAAGAGAAAAGCAGCCCCTGACAGCCAGGCCTGGGGGTTCTCCAGCCGAACATAAACAATTTCACGGAGCAACAATATCAGATGAGGCCACTCTATGGTCATGATGGATCAAGACAAAAACAAGACCACTCATAAGTGTGAACACAGATAAAACATCAACGTTGCCCAACCCACCCCTCCCCCCACCCCAGGTTATATGTGTAGCTGCTGCTTCTTAGCCAATTACACCTTCGGCCTCACTCTGGTCTGCCCTCTCTATAGTTACAATGGCTAAGAAACCCATCACAGAATCACCCATCTCCTGACAGCATCCAGTCATAGTAGACCCCCACTCTCTCAAGCCCTCCCTCCAAATCCCCCACATGAGCCCAAATCCTGTAAGCACTTCCAGAATGCCCTCTCACTGCAATGCCACATGGTTCAACACCTGATAGCCTCAACTTGTTCAACCATGTGTGTGTTCCTAGTGGTCTTTAGCTAGAAGACACTGACACCACAAAATTATCAGTACTTATCCTTCCTGTTTTTTCAAAGGTCACATCCTCCTGGTGTATTTGAAGGAGGAGGTTTATCTAACATCCATGCACACCTCAATCTTACTTCATAGTTGTTCATGAATCCCACCCAGCAGTCTTAGCCCCCCTGTGGGGTTCTGCAACCACCACCTTCTACTCCCTTTATGAAGAATACCATAAACACAAGACAGCAAGCAAAGTGAGTATCTGTGTAAGGATTTGTAAGTACTAGAGCTCAGCATTGAACATGGAATGTAAAACTGACTGATGAACACCCATATATATAAGTTTCTTGGGTATTCCCTTCACACCTCTCACTGCCACCCTCTTCCGGCCCACCACCTCTTTTTTTTTTTTAATCATTATATAATTAGTGTCTTTTTTTTCTTTGTTTGTTTTTGTTTTCTTTTATTTTTTTTTTAATTTACATCCAATTTTGTTAGCTTATAGTGCAATAATGATTTCCGAAGTAGAATCCAATGGTTCATCCCCTATGTAAAATACCCAGTGCTCATCCCAACAAGTGTCTTCCTTAATGCCCCTTACTCATTTAGCCCATCCCCCCACCCCAACCCCTCTGGCAACCCTCAGTTTGTTCTCTATATTTAAGAATCTCTTATGTTTTGTCCCCTCCCTGTTTTTATATTATTTTTCCATCCCTTCCCTTATGTTCATCTGTTTTGTATCTTAAATTCCACATATGAGTGAAGTCATATGATACTTGTCATTCTCTGACTGACTTATTTCACATAGCATAACACCCTCTGGCTCTAACCACATTGTTGCAAGTGTCAAGATTTCATTCTTTTTGCTTGCCAAGTAATACTCCATTGTGTATATATATACCACATCTTCTTTATCCATTCATCCATCGATGGACATTTGGGCTCTTTCCATACTTTGGCTATTGTTGATAGTGCTGCTGTAAACATTGGGCAACAATAGATATTGTTGTTGTAGTTAGTGTTAGATATTGTATTGTAGTTAGTGTTAGCCATTCTGGCAGGTGTGAGGTGTTATCGCATTGTGGTTTTGACTTGTATTTCCCTGATGATGAGGGATTTTGAACATTTTTTCATGTGTCTGTTAGCCATCTGGATGTCTTCATTGGAAAAGTGTCATTTC
The DNA here is from genome assembly GCF_022837055.1 of Prionailurus viverrinus. Lineage (NCBI taxonomy): Eukaryota > Metazoa > Chordata > Mammalia > Carnivora > Felidae > Prionailurus > Prionailurus viverrinus. Next base: position 72,729,803 of record NC_062563.1, read on the forward strand.
ATGTCTTTTGCCCATTTCTTCACTGGATTATCTGTTTTTTGGGTTTGAGTTTGATAAGTTCTTTACAGATTTTGGATACTCTTTTTTTATTTTTTTAAGTCTTTTTTATTTTTATTTTTGAGAGAGAGAGAGAGAGAGAGAGGGAGAAACAGAGCATGAGCAGGGGAGGGGCAGAGAGAGGGAGACACAGAATCTGAAGCAGGCTCCAGACTCTAAGCTGTCAGCACAGAACCCTACGCGGGGCTCAAACTCACAAACCATGAGCTCGTGGCCTGAGTGGAAGTCAGAGGCTTAACCAACTGACCTACCTAGATGCCCCTTGGATACTAACCCTTTATCTGTTATGTCATTTACAAATGTCTTCTCCCATTCTGTCCGTTGCCTTTTAGTTTTGCTGATTGTTTCCTTCTCTGTGCAGAAGGTTTGATTTTGGTGAGGTCCCAATAGTTCATGTTTGCTTTTGTTTCTCTTGCCTCCAGAGATGTGTTGAGTAAGAATTTGTTGTGACCGAGTTCAAAGAGATTTTTGCTTGCTTTCTTCTCTAGGGTTTTTTTTTTTTTAATTTTTTTTTCAACGTTTATTTATTTTTGGGACAGAGAGAGACAGAGCACGAACGGGGGAGGGGCAGAGAGAGAGGGAGACACAGAATCGGAAACAGGCTCCAGGCTCCGAGCCATCAGCCCAGAACCTGACGCGGGGCTCAAACTCACGGACCGCGAGATCGTGACCTGGCTGAAGTCGGACGCCCAACCGACTGCGCCACCCAGGCGCCCCTCTTCTCTAGGGTTTTGATGACTTCCTGTCTTATGTTTAGGTCTTTCATCCATTTTGAGTTTATTTTTTGTATGGTGTAAAAAAGTGGTCCAGGTTCATTTTTCTGCATGTCGCTGTCCAGTTTTCCCAACACCACTTGCTGAAGAGACTGCCTTTATTCCATTGGATATACTTTCCTGTTTTGTCAAAGATTAGTTGGCCATATGTTTGTGGGTCCATTTCTGGATTCTCTATTCTGTTTCATTGATCTGAGTGTATGTTTTTGTGCCAGTACCATAGCGTCTTGATGATTACAGCTTTGTAATACATCTTGAAGTCCTGGATTGTGATGCCTCCAGCTTTGGTTTTCTTTTTCAGGACTGCTTTGGCTATTTGGGGTCTTTTCTGGCTCCATACAAATTTTAGGAATGTTTGTTCCAGCTCTGTGAATAATGTTGGTGTTATTTTGGTAAGGATTGCATTGAATATGTAGATTGCTTCGGGTAGTATTGACATTTTAACAATGTTTGTTCTTCCAATCCATAAGCATGGAATATTTTTCCATTTTTTTTTGTGTCTTCTTCAATTTCTTTTATAAGCTTTCTATAGTTTTCAGTGTATAGATTTTTTCACCTCTTTGGTTAGGTTTATTCCTAAGTATCTTATGGTTTCTGGTGCAGCCCACCACCTCTTAAAGAATTTCTCCCTGGGTTCTCCTTGCTCCCCTCTCTCCATGGTACCAGCTTTGTTTACGTGTTTTCTATCCTTCCATCCAGCTGTCCTTCTGTTCTCTGTACCCCCAAACCTCACTCTCCAGCCACCTCTCCCATATTCCCCTCTTGGGTATTTGCAGGGACTGCAAACCCTGGGCTCAACCACAGAAAAGGAGTAGGATCATGATAGTGATGGTGGTAACTCCATTATGCACATCAGTTTTCTGTCTCAATGCCCTACACTGAGCAGCCCATGTCACAGTTGAGATAGAGTTCGGGGGAGGGTAAACAGGAGAATCACAAAATTCCCTAATTCTACTGAAGGGGTGGCTTTCAAATTTTCTTGGTTAAGAATCTCAATAAAAAATACATTTACATTGCAAACCCAGTATACACACACATACAAACATGATAGGTAGATGATAGTTAAATACACAGAGATATTATAATCTCGTTAAAATGCTCTCTGAGACTTCCTTTTTGTCTTTCAGTTCATTTTTTAATGAAAAACTTCTACTTGGCTGCAACTTGTTACATCAGTTTCACCACCCACTAAGGGATCTTACTGTAGCTTGCACTCCTAAAGCAACCAACATCTAAAAATGACAAAATTTTCTTCTCACCGCAGGAAAAGAGATACATCTTACACTGACGCACGCACACACACGCCCACCTGAGGCATCATCTTGCCCCCAACACAGGTTCCTGAGCCAGAGAGAAAAAAAAAATCAATGACTCTCCTTCATTCTGGGTTTTATAGGCAGCATGAACTCACTAGACCATAGTGAGGCTCAAAATAGAGCATCAGTTCCCATGGTGACCAGTGCCTGTGAAGGAGCTCCTTTCAGGTGGAGGGACTAGTAGCTCAGCCAGAGTGGAGCAAGCAAGCCAAGGACCAGATCAGAGGCAACTCAGAATGTGACGGACTACAGTGGCTTTTGGGGACAGAAGCCAGAATCCAGTGGCCCAAGACATACATAGAAATGCAGGATAGAAGAATACAGTTGGACAAATGAATAATGAGACCACAGTCACAAGTAGGGCACCCGAGGGAGTCAGTGTCTACATAGAAGGGAAAGGTGGTTGATGCCAAATACAGAGGGAACCAGGGCATCAGGAACTGAGACTGGCTGGGGAGCAAGGGTAGGAACAAGTGCTCTGGAGGGAAATGGATGCAGCTCCATTAGAATTGCAATTTATTTGAATTTGAGATAGCATCCCATTTTGGCTAGCTACTTTTCAGCACCTTTACTCCTAGGACATACATCTTCTCAAACAGGGGTGTTTGAGGTGTGCATTCATTATCCCTCCCTGAAGTTAAATTTATTTTCCCTGATTTTTAAGCTCAAGACAGCCTTGTTGGTATGTTTACACCGTGGTGTTTATTTTCAGAGGTAGAGTTGCAATAAATGAAAAATATTTTCCCTTCTAGTAGGACGGGAAATATTACACTTAGATATTTATAAGTATGACTGGTTATTTTTTAAAACATGAAAGTCAAAAATACTATAATTATTATACATTGCTGGCAATAATTTTCTGAGTGTGTCTAGTATAAAGACTGAAAGTAATATTCATGACATGGACTGTACTTCAAACTGAATATAGAATAAAAATGGATTTAAATAACCAGAGAGAACTGCATATCTAAGTAGTATATGCAAAGCAGTTTAACTCTTTTATGCTAGAGTTACAGTGATGGGAAATCACCATAATAAAAGTAATAAGCTACTATTTTTTCAGTACCTATTTTATTCCAAGTACTATGATAGTTGTTTTATGTGCATTCTCTTATTTAATAGTGACAATAACCACAAGAAGTAGATACCATTAACCCTACCGTCTAGATGAGGCAACGGAAATGCAGAAAGATCAAGTTATCTACCCAAGGTTACACAGCTAGTAAGTGGCCAAATAGGAATGGGACCTATATCGCCTGGCACAAGTCTATGTTTTGTGTTCCTCCCTGTCTCCTTCATCTCAGTCTTTAGAGGGATGGCATGCAGGTGCTTACTCTGGGTACAAGGTTTTGCCTGATCAAATGCCATCATCTTTGGAAACTGTCAGAAAATTATTCTAGAGAATTATGTTCCATCACCAAAAGTAACCAGACCATATACTCACTCATGCAGAATGGAAACTAAACTCATATGGCCTTCAGAGGGTTTCTTTTCAGAGAGCTGCTGAGGAGCAGGAGCATTCCCCACTACGGCAATATCTGGGGAGCCCAGTTAAGCCTGTGGGTTCAGAGGCTTTGGATATTTCCCCTAGCAGACTGCATGCTCCATGGAGACCACTGTATGTAGCACAGAATGGGCCACACATTGGGGACACTTAATCCTGATTACCTATTTAGGGTCTCTCCCAGAAGAACACTTCAGAACGGTTATGCTCTACAATGACTCACCCCATTTACCCCCAGTGCTTCATTCCCATAACCTCCTCCTCCTGATCTCTCTTCCAGACACCCTTAGAACTGAAAGCATCTCCAGTGCTCTTCCCTAGAAGCACTTTTCTGCATTCAAGTGAGTAAGTGCATCAAGACATGTCTGAGTCTTGTTATGTTCTTCCTTCACTGAGGAGAGAAGGTAGCTAATGACGGTTCTCTTCCATCACATCCTGCACAGGCTCCTCAGCAGCAACCAGGAATTCCTGGATAAAGAAGCACAAAAGATACCTAAAATGGGCCAGAAAAGTATTGCATTATTTGATCAAGGAGACACTTTATTTTAATAATGAACTCCAATTTTAATGAGCTAGTAAGTCATGTGTTTCCTTGGATTTGGAACCTCCGTACATTTTTTAATGAACACTTTGCCTCTTTCAGAAGTAGCCTTCTCTATTTTTTGCCATAATTATGTGATATGTGATCTAATCATGATTTCTTATATGAGTGGTGAGAGTATAAAACTTTAATGGGGGGGAGGGGAGAAACAAAGTAGAGACCAACCTTCTAAATGTAACATAAATGGAACAATACACAGCCATGAAGGGAAATTTGATGATACAATAACTTTTATTAACTTGATATGCTGACTGAGAAAAGAAATAGCATGCATTTTTTAAAAGTGACTTTTACAGAAGAATAATTTGTTTGCATAAAATATGATTACTTACCCTCATAAATGTTTATTTGAATATATTGCACTGTAACCAAAGCCAACTGCATCAGCCACAGCAGGGAAACCCAATTCTGAATTGCAAAACAAACCAAAGGTGTGACTAGGTGCGCATCAGCATCCCATGATGACTGGAGGAAATTTTGGCACTTAAAATTCTGCTGATTTTCCAGGATGAGGGGCTCTCATGAGACCAAATCCTTTAGAAATGGTGGGGTTGGGAGGGAACTACAACTCAGACTGGGGCCTACCCCTTCCAAAAAGAACAACACCTGGAAGAGGCTGGTCAGCACCTTTCTTAGGTTCACCTGAGTTTCCAACCCACTGTCCACAGTAGAATCTCAACTGGCAACGAGCTGTAGACACCATTTTTATATGTGTACATTCAAATAAGTGTCGGATTTAGAAAAAAAGGTTACACGGGCTGTGCTCTCCAACTGACCAGTCTTCACCATTTCCATTCTTCTTCGACTTCGACCTCCATTCATTTACCTCTTCAGCCCCGTGAGCCCTGGGATTCCTGACCTACACATCCTGCTATCACTAAGCTGAAAACTGGAAGCTCTTCAGGGACACAGGCTCAGATTGTCTCCATCTAGAGGGGAGTGCAGAAAGGTGGGGGAAGAGAACCCATCCTTGACAAATGCTTTTACACTCATTTTCTCACCTGAGGCTGCCTAACACATCACAGCAAGTCAATGGTAGAGGAAGCCCTAAGACTTAGTATCCCCATTTCCTAGGGCCCAGATCTTCCAAAGATCCTAAAGCTATCTCCGCTCCTAACAAATTTCATATTCTATAATCATTTACTGATGAAGGATGCAAGAGATTACTAAGGAATGTCATGGAGGAAGTGCAGAAAGATAGGCAAGGTTTCATGGGTCAGACCCACTGAAATCAGGCAACTTAAAAAAAAGATTGTTCTTACAGTGAAGATTCTCCATAATTGGACAACTTCTTTATGTGGTGTCATCAAGGAAAATCTCTTTAATGTTGTGATTTCTTTCTCTGATTTTACTTTTATTTGCATTTATTTTATACAGAATTTACTCCCAGGCCCTAAGTTGTTGTTTCTTCAGTTTCTTCTGGGGTATTTTTTCTTCTGTGCAGCCTCCTCTTCTGGATTAGGAACAATCTGCTCTTTTCCAGTAAGGATCATCTCCATGTGACAGGGAGAGCTCATGTATGTGTTAATCCAGCCATGAGCCCTGAAAGTTATATTCCACATCTTAGGGACTTTGTTCACCTGGATATGCTTCACCAGAGAATCTATATCTAAACCCGGAACTTCAGCATTACTCTCTGCATTTTTTAGCATGAGCAATAAAAATTCAGCACTCTTTTTGGGCCACCGACCCTGTGTCCAGCCCCACTGTTTGGCCTGGGCACACCTACCAAGTCCACCCTTGTAGTGATGGAATGACACACATCACTTCTGCATAATGACATCCTTCAAATAGTTGGTGGCTTTTCAGATATGCCACCAATGTGACGTGGGTAGTTGCACATGTGTTCTTAAAGTGAGCATGAAGATTTGAAACTTGATCTGCATGATTTTGTAGGGTTTTCTGGATCAAGTGAATAGCAAACCATTTTCAGAGATCACCTCAGACTGTGTAAGGGTAGAAGTGATTTTTGTTTTCAAGTAAACAGGAAAGGGTGATTTCTGATGTCACCTTGTTACTTCTACTGTTGAACCTTGTCATACTGAAAACAACATAAAACAGGGACAGGAAAAAGCATGGAAATGAAAAGGTAGAAACATTGAAACTCCTAATGTGCCAAGCACTGGGCTTGGTGAGTTACGTGCCATGACATGGGATCTTCATCACTCTTCACTTTAGAAATCTAGAAGCAGAAGTTAAGTTGGCCAAGGTCACAGAGCAAGTAATGAAGTAGATGGCCCATGCTGGATCTCTCAGAACTGCTGGCCAATTACCATTTAGATTCACAGCTTCATTTTTTTTTTTTTTTTTTTTGGATTATACTACATGGATTCGGATTATGTTGTATAAGGCTGGAATTAAAACACAACATATTTACTGTGACATTTTCATTTACCCAGGCAATTTCTGTTTCTCCTTCACATACCTAGGCAGGGCCTTAGTTAGTGGTCCACAGTTCAGTGAATAGCCACAATTTCAAATCTGACTCCCAAAGCCATTTCTTTATAATGCAATTGCAGAAAACAGAAGGGGCAGATGTCAGTAGTAATGCCACTGCATAAAGACAATTTCTGGAAATGTAGCCTGAAAGAAGATTTGTTCTAACTGCTGATGACTGTCTCAGTTCTGTTATTGCCTTTGGCTATAGAGGAACTGAAGACCAGCAAAAAATTCCGGCCTCCTCTCACAGAGAGCTCTTCACCCAGGGGTTCATGGCTCCATCCAGTGCACGAGCAAACAGCCCTGATAGAAGGGCCAATAACTGCATTTCCAGACACTGTGTTATGACTGTGTCCACCATAGGAAGTTAGTTTTGTCTTTTTAAAAAATCATCACGAAGGTATCCTCACAGCATGAAGCCTGAGAAAGAGTGGTAAATACCTCACACAGTGTGTCAAGAGTAAAGTTAATGACAAAATTGCGAATATTTTATTTCCACATTATTTCCCTAAGCCCCCTTGTTGTCCAGACCTTTCCGTCCTTTTAAACCACAGGTAGCTTCTGGCGAAGCTTAAGACAGATGGCAATGTAGAGTTCCTGGCAACTGAGATAAATGTGCGTAATATCAAGCACCTACCATACAGCTTCAGAGGATCACAACACACCAGCTCCTTCCCGAGGCTTCAGGAAGGGTCGCTTGCTAAAATAATTTTCTGGTTAACAAGAAATCTATGCAACATTTCATGCCCTGCTTGTTTCAGAAGCCCCCTCTGAGGGATCCACGCTATGCATTTTAATTTAGGTTTACACGTTTTGTTTTTTAATAGCATGAACTATGCATAACAACACATTTCACAATATGAAATGAAAAGCCCTTGATACAGTTCATCCACTGGAAGGTTTTAAGTATAAATCCAGAACAAATAAAGCAAAATAAACACAGCAGGACTCCAACTTTCCTCTTCTCACGTTTGGTAATTTGTTTGGGCATGGAAGAGGGGAGATTTGGGGCATGGAAGAAGTGGAGGAAGCAAGGAATCAACAACTGTGCATGACCTGCTAAGGAATCCTTATTCTCATCTGGAGCCAAAGACCTTTTATTGAACATCACAGTATGCAAGATGCTGTCCTGAATCCCTCTTGGTCATTTTACCATATTTGCTGGAAATCAATCCTTTTGCAATCAGCTCAGATTTGAGAGGCTTTTTACCATTGCAGCATGTAAATGGGGATTTCAGATGCATTTGAAAACACAGTAGGAGGGCTAATTTGGAGATAATAGACATTTTCTATTTGTTTGTGTTCAAATCCACAAGGTTGTATAGAGCTCCAGGAACTTGTTGGTTAACAGAGATTTTCTAACAAAAGCTCTATCCAGAACCTTGCAGTGGCCTCCAAGTATGCATTGATCCCAGTGTCTGACCCATGAGGAGAAAGGTACAGAGCGCTTACTTGATTCACCCACAGTCACACAGGGTGTTAGTGGCCACTTTCAAACATGTTTTCAAAACCTGTGCTCCATATTGACATCTGATTCCCAACGTCCATCCTAAAGACCCTGAAGAAGTGGGAAGCACTGAAGATGCTGAGTGGTTCTAGGAAGTGGCCCCCTGCCCCTCCTGCTCTTAACTGGTAGAATTTGCAGCATCAGTGTCCTCTGGCAGGCTGATCCATTTCTCCCAGGGCTTAGAGGAGTTTGACTAGTGGGTGTGGACAAATGAAACCTCTTTAGAGAACATTTTGCATTTAGAAGAGCCATGAACATAAAGTTGCTTCAATCAACAAGCATGGGAAAAAAACAAGATCTAGAATTCAACTCTTAGTTTCTTTTCCTTTGTGATATTCATACAAATATTCTTCCTGGCCTCTGAGGTCATCTGCAATAGGAAAATCCTTGTCATTTCTCCCCATTACATTAGTCTAAAAGCTAAACAGTTTCAAATGAGGCTGCAAAGATGCCTTACCTTCTTTCTATCTTCTAAGCCTAGTCATCCTTCAAGATCCAACCCCAGTGAGTCTTCCCCAACCACTCATGGCTCAGGCTGATTTACCATGGATATTAGCTTCAGGGTCCTATACTGTTCAGGTCTCCCCCAACCTGGTTTCTGTAAAAACTGAGAATTAAAACAGACAAAATATCAACTTTATTACCAAGTGGTTTTGTTAGACTAACCTCTACATTTGTTTAGGCAGACTTGCTCCCATAGGGCAAGTGGTAGATAGGTGTCCAGGAGAAACATACACTTTGGAAGAGAAGGATTGAAGAGAGCCCATGCCCTATGTGGACAAGCTAGCTCCCAAGAGGAGGAAGGATGGAACTATCTAGAGCATGTTTCACCAATCATGTAGGTGACTCCTACCCTCCATGGGGGTGGAGTGAATAAAAGGGAAAGAACAGTTTGACATGTGCTTAGGAAAATTCCTCCTTGAAGAAGCCAGTGGGGCGGGGGGGGGGGGGGGGAGGAGGGGGGGCGGGGAAATGTGTTCTCCTTTGGCATATAATCCTGTATTAAATTTCCCCACACATATTAGTTTTGCCCCTTTATCTGGATTTTTAAGCTTCTTCAGGACAAGATCCATTTCTTACATGTCTCGTATGCCTCACAGAAGCAAACACAATGGTAGGTGAATAATGGGTATGCAACAAATATCTGTCTTTAAAATGATTGATAAGAGCAAGGATTGTGCAAAGTTAACTGTTCACATTTGTGAAAAACAACTAAACCTTAGAAATTCAAATCTGTTTCATCAATAGGTTGACCAGTTTGGACCTCGGTCCCAGGTCAAATCCTCATATCCAAAAATCCTGACCTAAAGTCATACAGCCTTATACTCTATTGTTAAAAAAAAAATGTTCTATTTCATTACTCAGAACACATTATCAACCAAAGACCTTAAGCATAATTTGGCATAAGTTCATTCTTCACAAACTCAGAACCTAAATTTCGATTCTCCCTTAATGAAACATCTACGGAAAATATTGCAAAGTTTGGTTGAAAGAAAAAGATAAATACATACAAGTTGCAAGAAATAGAGCTGGGAACTACCACTTAAGGTGCAAACACAGGTAGCATATACTCAAATTCCTCCCAATTTGTTGATGAAAATCTTACAGTTATGCCATAGTCAGAAAGAAGAAAATTTATACTCTGAAGAAATGTCCTATCAGCACACAGAGTAAACTGTGGGTGTAAAATTCCTAGTGTTTACATACCATCTGCCTCGATATGAAAAATGCAGTTACAGGCATATGTGAAAGCATAACAAATGAATGAAATTCAAAACTAGAATGTCCTGAAAGTCAAGCTCTAAAAGTTCTCCCAAATGAGAGCTGTTGAGATGATACCTTCCTTCTGAACAAACAGATTGCAAGAGCATTAGTGAAGTGGTTACATATATATCAGTCAGGGTCCTCTCTCTGGAAGAGGTAACTTATTTTTTTTAACATTTATTCATTTTTGAGAGACAGAGAGAGAGCGTGAGTGAGGGTGGGGCAGAGAGAGGGAGACACAGAATCTGAAGCAGGCACTAGGATCTGAGCTGTCAGCACAGAGCCCAACGCAGGGCTCGAACTCACGAACCATGAGATCACGACCTAAGCCAAAGTCAGTTGTTTAACCAACTGAGCCACCCAGGTGCCCCTGGAAGAGGTAATTTTTTAAGTATCCCTAAAGAAAAACAAAAAACAAAAACAAATGCAGCCTGGAGACAAATGCATGCATTGATCCATACCTGAGCAAGAAACTATCTTCTGTAAAGGAAGATCTGCAACTCTTAACCATCATCAACCAGAGATAATTGATAGAAACACTTATAAAGATAAACCACTTTATATCAATGATGTTGGTGGGTTCTGTCACCTCTAGAGATGCTTCCGAGGAACACCCTGGGAAAGCAGCCGTCCTAGGCAGACATTAACTACCAAGTGCTCACTAGCAAGTCAGCCTTAAATGGTGATGAAGTAGAAACTATAGAAATACCACCATGAACTGGCTCCAAGAAAGTTCACCAAAACCTACCCAAACTTCCCCAGTTGCTTTCTAAACCATTTTTTAAAAATCGTTCCTGTGACTTAATGAATTCATGTAGCTATTTCATTGAATAGACATTTATATAGTCCTTATTATGTGTCAAGCAGGGTTTTAGCGGCATTACTTCTCTTGCCAAGCCTATGAGGTGATAATACTTGAGGATATTGGGCACAGAGAGACTAAGTAACTTGCCTGACACCACACAACTCCTAAATGAATTGAATGCAAATGGTTCCGGCTCTTGAGTCCATGCTGCTCATCATAAGTGTGAATAACGGAGTAACCCTCTTTGGTCATGATCATCATGGATAGGCCCTCATTACCTCTCCCTGCAACTACCAATATAAAAGGTTTGTGTTTGTATATATATGGCCAAGAACAGATGATATGGACAATCTAACATTAATGTCTATGCTGTTAGTATTTCGAACATCTTAGAATATATTACAGTCCATTCTCCAAGTAACTTAGACATAAAGGTATAAGACAATAGTTCTCAAACTGTACTAAGAATCAGAATCCCCTGGAAAATTGCTAAAACTCAAATTGCTGGGCCCCTTTGCCAAAGTTTCTGACTGAGCGGGTCCCAAGAATGTTTTCTAATGCCTCCCAGGTATTGGTCCTGCTGCTGAAGGGAACCTGGATTGGTCTGCTAGAGCTGCCATAAGAGAACCCCAATGACTGGGTAGCTTACACAACAGAAAATTCTTTTTCTCATAGTTCTGGAAGTTGGAGCTCAAGATCAAGATGTTGGCAGGTTTGGTTTCTCCTGATGCCTCTCTCTTTGGCTTGTAGATGGCCACCTTCTTGCTGTGCCTTCACATGACCTTTCCTCTGTGTTCATACCTAGTGTCTCTCCCCTTTTTATAAGGACAGCAGTCATATTGTATTAGAGCCCCACTAGGGGCCTAAGTTTAACTCTATCACCTCTTTGAAGGTCCCATCTCCAATGCAGTCACATGGATTAGGGCTACCCATATGATTTCATTTAATCATACCTCTTTAAAGATTCTATCTCCAGAGGGGGTTGCGGCAAGATGGCGGCTTAGGAGGACGCTGGGCTCACCGCACGTCCTGCTGATCACTTAGATTCCATCTACACCTGCCTAAATAACCCAGAAAACCGCCAGAGGATTAGCAGAACGGAGTCACCGGAGCCAAACGCAGACGAGAGGCCCACGGAAGAGGGGCCCCTCCTGAAGTGGATCACCTAAGGAGAAGCGATCTAAGCCTGCCCCTCCTGCCCCCGAGCACCTTGCCTACCCACCCCAGCTAATACGCCAGATCCCCAGCGTCACAAGCCTGACAGGGTGCAAGTAGCCCAGACGAGCCACGCCACCCCACAGTGAATCCCGCCCCTAGGAGAGGGGAAGAGAAGGCACACACCAGTCTGACTGTGGCCCCAGTGGTGGGCTGGGGGCAGACATCAGGTCGGACTGCGGCCCCGCCCACCAACTCCAGTTATACACCACAGCACAGGGGAAGTGCCCTGCAGGTCCTCACCACGCCAGGGACTATCCAAAATGACCAAGCGGAAGAATTCCCCTCAGAAGAATCTCCAGGAAATAACAACAGCTAATGAGCTGATCAAAAAGGACTTAAATAACATAACAGAAAGTGAATTTAGAATAATAGTCATAAAATTAATTGCTGGGCTTGAAAACAGTATACAGGACAGCAGAGAATCTCTTGCTACAGAGATCAAGGGACTAAGGAACAGTCACGAGGAGCTGAAAAACGCTTTAAACGAAATGCATAACAAAATGGAAACCACCACAGCTCGGCTTAAAGAGGCAGAGGAGAGAATAGGTGAACTAGAAGATAAAGTTATGGAAAAAGAGGAAGCTGAGAAAAAGAGAGAGAAAAAAATCCAGGAGTATGAGGGGAAAATTAGAGAATTAAGTGATACACTAAAAAGAAATAATATACGCATAATTGGTATCCCAGAGGAGGAAGAGAGAGGGAAAGGTGCTGAAGGGATACTTGAAGAAATAATAGCTGAGAACTTCCCTGAACTGGGGAAGGAAAAAGGCATTGAAATCCAAGAGGCACAGAGAACTCCCTTCAGACGTAACTTGAATCGATCTTCTGCACGACATATCATAGTGAAACTGGCAAAATACAAGGATAAAGAGAAAATTCTGAAAGCAGCAAGGGGTAAACGTGCCCTCACATATAAAGGGAGACCTATAAGACTCGTGACTGATCTCTCTTTTGAAACTTGGCAGGCCAGAAAGAATTGGCACAAGATTTTCAGGGTGCTAGACAGAAAAAATATGCAGCCAAGAATCCTTTATCCAGCAAGTCTGTCATTTAGAATAGAAGGAGAGATAAAGGTCTTCCCAAACAAACAAAAACTGAAGGAATTTGTCACCACTAAACCAGCCCTACAAGAGATCCTAAGGGGGACCCTGTGAGACAAAGTCCCAGAGATATCACTATAAGCATAAAACATACAGACATCACAATGACTCTAAACCCGTATCTTTCTATAATAACACTGAATGTAAATGGATTAAATGCGCCAACCAAAAGACATAGGGTATCAGAATGGATAAAAAAACAAGACCCATCTATTTGCTGTCTACAAGAGACTCATTTTAGACCTGAGGACACCTTTAGATTGAGAGTGAGGGGATGGAGAACTATTTATCATGCGACTGGAAGCCAAAAGAAAGCTGGAGTAGCCATACTTATATCAGACAAACTAGACTTTAAATTAAAGGCTGTAACAAGAGATGAAGAAGGACATTATATAATAGTTACAGGGTCTATCCATCAGGAAGAGCTAACAATTATAAATATCTATGCGCCGAATACCGGAGCCCCCAAATATATAAAACAATTACTCATAAACATAAGCAACCTTATAGATAAGAATGTGGTAATTGCAGGGGACTTTAATACACCACTTACAGAAATGGATAGATCATCTAGACACATGGTCAATAAAGAAACAAGGGCCCTGAATGAGACATTGGATCAGATGGACTTGACAGATATATTTAGAACTCTGCATCCCAAAGCAACAGAATATACTTTCTTCTCGAGTGCACATGGAACATTCTCCAAAATAGATCATATACTGGGTCACAAAACAGCCCTTCATAAGTTTACAAGAATTGAAATTATACCATGCTTACTTTCAGACCACAATGCTATGAAGCTTGAAATCAACCACAGAAAAAAGTCTGGAAAACCTCCAAAAGCATGGAGGCTAAAGAACACCCTACTAACGAATGAGTGGGTCAACCAGGCAATTAGAGAAGAAATTAAAAAATATACGGAAACAAACAAAAATGAAAATACAACAATCCAAACGCTTTGGGACGCAGCAAAGGCAGTCCTGAGAGGAAAATACATTGCAATCCAGGCCTATCTCAAGAAACAAGAAAAATCCCAAATACAAAATCTAACAGCACACCTAAAGGAACTAGAAGCAGAACAGCAAAGGCAGCCTAAGCCCAGCAGAAGAAGAGAAATAATAAAGATCAGAGCAGAAATAAACAATATAGAAACTAAAAAAACTGTAGAGCAGATCAACGAAACCAAGAGTTGGTTTTTTGAAAAAATAAACAAAATTGACAAGCCTCTAGCCAGGCTTCTCAAAAAGAAAAGGGAGATGACCCAAATAGATAAAATCATGAATGAAAATGGAATTATTACAACCAATCCCTCAGAGATACAAACAATTATCAGGGAATACTATGAAAACTTATATGCCAACAATTGGACAACCTGGAAGAAATGGACAAATTCCTGAACAACCACACTCTTCCAAAACTCAATCAGGAGGAAATAGAAAGCTTGAACAGACCCATAACCAGCGAAGAAATTGAATTGGTTATCAAAAATCTCCCAACAAATAAGAGTCCAGGACCAGATGGCTTCCCTGGGGAGTTCTACCAGACGTTTAAAGCAGAGATAATACCTATCCTTCTCAAGCTATTCCAAGAAATAGAAAGGGAAGGAAAACTTCCAGACTCATTCTATGAAGCCAGTATTACTTTGATTCCTAACCCAGACAGAGACCCAGTAAAAAAAGAGAACTACAGGCCAATATCCCTGAAAATATGGATGCAAAAATTCTCAATAAGATACTAGCAAATCGAATTCAACGGCATATAAAAAGAATTATTCCCCATGATCAAGTGGGATTCATTCCTGGGATGCAGGGCTGGTTCAACATTCGCAAATCAATCAACGTGATACATCACATTAACAAAAAAAAAGAGAAGAACCATATGATCCTGTCAATCGATGCAGAAAAGGCCTTCGACAAAATCCAGCACCCTTTCTTAATAAAAACCCTTGAGAAAGTCGGGATAGAAGGAACATACCTAAAGATCATAAAAGCCATTTATGAAAAGCCCACAGCTAACATCATCCTCAACGGGGAAAAACTGAGAGCTTTTTCCCTGAGATCAGGAACACGACAAGGATGCCCACTCTCACCACTGCTGTTTAACATAGTGCTGGAAGTTCTAGCATCAGCAATCAGACAACAAAAGGAAATCAAAGGCATCAAAATTGGCAAAGATGAAGTCAAGCTTTCGCTTTTTGCAGATGACATGATATTATACATGGAAAATCCGATAGACTCCACCAAAAGTCTGCTAGAACTGATCCATGAATTCAGCAAAGTTGCAGGATACAAAATCAATGTACAGAAATCAGTTGCATTCTTATACACTAACAATGAAGCAACAGAAAGACAAATAAAGAAACTGATCCCATTCACAATTGCACCAAGAAGCATAAAATACCTAGGAATAAATCTAACCAAAGATGTAAAGGATCTGTATGCTGAAAACTATAGAAAGCTTATGAAGGAAATTGAAGAAGACTTAAAGAAATGGAAAGACATTCCCTGCTCATGGATTGGAAAAATAAATATTGTCAAAATGTCAATACTACCCAAAGCTATCTACACATTCAATGCAATCCCAATCAAAATTGCACCAGCATTCTTCTCGAAACTAGAACAAGCAATCCTAAAATTCATATGGAACCACAAAAGGCCCCGAATAGCCAAAGGAATTTTGAAGAAGAAGACCAAAGCAGGAGGCATCACAATGCCAGACTTTAGCCTCTACTACAAAGCTGTCATCATCAAGACAGCATGGTATTGGCACCAAAACAGACACATAGACCAATGGAATAGAATAGAAACCCCAGAACTAGACCCACAAACGTATGGCCAACTCATCTTTGACAAAGCAGGAAAGAACATCCAATGGAAAAAAGACAGCCTCTTTAACAAATGGTGCTGGGAGAACTGGACAGCAACATGCAGAAGGTTGAAACTAGACCACTTTCTCACACCATTCACAAAAATAAACTCAAAATGGATAAAGGACCTAAATGTGAGACAGGAAACCATCAAAACCTTAGAGGAGAAAGCAGGAAAAGACCTCTCTGACCTCAGCCGTAGCAATCTCTTACTGGACACATCCCCAAAGGCAAGGGAATTAAAAGCAAAAGTGAATTACTGGGACCTTATGAAGATAAAAAGCTTCTGCACAGCCAAGGAAACAACCAACAAAACTAAAAGGCAACCAACGGAATGGGAAAAGATATTCGCAAATGACATATCGGACAAAGGGCTAGTATCCAAAATCTATAAAGAGCTCACCAAACTCCACACCCGAAAAACAAATAACCCAGTGAAGAAATGGGCAGAAAACATGAATAGACACTTCTCTAAAGAAGACATCCGGGTCGGCGGCAAGATGGCGGCTTAGGAGGACGCTGGGCTCACCGCACGTCCTGCTGATCACTTAGATTCCATCTACATCTGCCTAAATAACCCAGAAAACCGCCAGAGGATTAGCAGAACGGAGTCGCCGGAGCCAAACGCAGACGAGAGGCCCACGGAAGAGGGTAGGAAGGGCGGCGAGGCGGTGCGCGCTCCACGGACTGGCGGGAGGGAGCCGGGGCGGAGGGGCGGCTCGCCGGCCAAGCACAGCCACCGAGTCTGGCTTGCAAAAGCGGAGGGGCCTGACGGACTGTGTTCCCACAACAAGCGCGACTTAGCGTCTGGGAGGTCATAAGTTAACAGCTCTGCTCGGAAAGCGGGAAGGCTGGAGGACAAAGGGAGGGAGAGCTGCTGAGCCCCCTAACAACAGAGCTCAGTTTGGTGGGGAACAAAGGCGCTCGCCAGCGCCATCTCCCCCGCCCATCCCCCAGCCAAAATCCCAAAGAGAACCTGTTCCTGCCCGGGAACTTGCTCGCTCCACGCAAACACCCAACTCTGCGCTTCCGCGGAGCCAAACCTCCGGCAGCGGATCTGACTCCCTCCCGCTGCCACAGGGCCCCTCCTGAAGTGGATCACCTAAGGAGAAGCGATCTAAGCCTGCCCCTCCTGCCCCCGAGCACCTTGCCTACCCACCCCAGCTAATACGCCAGATCCCCAGCATCACAAGCCTGGCACGGTGCAAGTAGCCCAGACGAGCCACACCACCCCACAGTGAATCCCGCCCCTAGGAGAGGGGAAGAGAAGGCACACACCAGTCTGACCGTAGCCCCAGCGGTGGGCTGGGGACAGACATCAGGTCTGACTGCGGCCCCGCCCACCAACTCCAGTTATACACTACAGCACAGGGGAAGTGCCCTGCAGGTCCGCACCACTCCAGGGACTATCCAAAATGACCAAGCGGAAGAACTCCCCTCAGAAGAATCTCCAGGAAATAACAACACCTAATGAGCTGATCAAAAAGGATTTAAATAATATAACAGAAAGTGAATTTAGAATAATAGTCATAAAATTAATCGCTGGGCTTGAAAACAGTATACAGGACAGCAGAGAATCTCTTGCTACAGAGATCAAGGGACTAAGGAACAGTCACGAGGAGCTGAAAAACGCTTTAAACGAAATGCATAACAAAATGGAAACCACCACAGCTCGGCTTGAAGAGGCAGAGGAGAGAATAGGTGAACTAGAAGATAAAGTTATGGAAAAAGAGGAAGCTGAGAAAAAGAGAGATAAAAAAATCCAGGAGTATGAGGGGAAAATTAGAGAATTAAGTGATACACTAAAAAGAAATAATATACGCATAATTGGTATCCCAGAGGAGGAAGAGAGAGGGAAAGGTGCTGAAGGGGTACTTGAAGAAATAATAGCTGAGAACTTCCCTGAACTGGGGAAGGAAAAAGGCATTGAAATCCAAGAGGCACAGAGAACTCCCTTCAGACGTAACCTGAATCGATCTTCTGCACGACATATCATAGTGAAACTGGCAAAATACAAGGATAAAGAGAAAATTCTGAAAGCAGCAAGGGGTAAACGTGCCCTCACATATAAAGGGAGACCTATAAGACTCGTGACTGATCTCTCTTTTGAAACTTGGCAGGCCAGAAAGAATTGGCACGAGATTTTCAGGGTGCTAGACAGAAAAAATATGCAGCCGAGAATCCTTTATCCAGCAAGTCTGTCATTTAGAATAGAAGGAGAGATAAAGGTCTTCCCAAATAAACAAAAACTGAAGGAATTTGTCACCACTAAACCAGCCCTACAAGAGATCCTAAGGGGGACCCTGTGAGACAAAGTCCCAGAGACATCACTACAAGCATAAAACATACAGACATCACAATGACTCTAAACCCGTATCTTTCTATAATAACACTGAATGTAAATGGATTAAATGCGCCAACCAAAAGACATAGGGTATCAGAATGGATAAAAAAACAAGACCCATCTATTTGCTGTCTACAAGAGACTCATTTTAGACCTGAGGACACCTTTAGATTGAGAGTGAGGGGATGGAGAACTATTTATCATGCGACTGGAAGCCAAAAGAAAGCTGGAGTAGCCATACTTATATCAGACAAACTAGACTTTAAATTAAAGGCTGTAACAAGAGATGAAGAAGGACATTATATAATAGTTACAGGGTCTATCCATCAGGAAGAGCTAACAATTATAAATGTCTATGCACCGAATACCGGAGCCCCCAAATATATAAAACAATTACTCATAAACATAAGCAACCTTATTGATAAGAATGTGGTAATTGCAGGGGACTTTAATACACCACTTACAGAAATGGATAGATCATCTAGACACACGGTCAATAAAGAAACAAGGGCCCTGAATGAGACATTGGATCAGATGGACTTGACAGATATATTTAGAACTCTGCATCCCAAAGCAACAGAATATACTTTCTTCTCGAGTGCACATGGAACATTCTCCAAGATAGATCATATACTGGGTCACAAAACAGCCCTTCATAAGTTTACAAGAATTGAAATTATACCATGCTTACTTTCAGACCACAATGCTATGAAGCTTGAAATCAACCACAGAAAAAAGTCTGGAAAACCTCCAAAAGCATGGAGGTTAAAGAACACCCTACTAACGAATGAGTGGGTCAACCAGGCAATTAGAGAAGAAATTAAAAAATATATGGAAACAAATGAAAATGAAAATACAACAATCCAAACGCTTTGGGACGCAGCAAAGGCAGTCCTGAGAGGAAAATACATTGCAATCCAGGCCTATCTCAAGAAACAAGAAAAATCCCAAATACAAAATCTAACAGCACACCTAAAGGAACTAGAAGCAGAACAGCAAAGGCAGCCTAAGCCCAGCAGAAGAAGAGAAATAATAAAGATCAGGGCAGAAATAAACAATATAGAAACTAAAAAAACTGTAGAGCAGATCAATGAAACCAAGAGTTGGTTTTTTGAAAAAATAAACAAAATTGACAAACCTCTAGCCAGGCTTCTCAAAAAGAAAAGGGAGATGACCCAAATAGATAAAATCATGAATGAAAATGGAATTATTACAACCAATCCCTCAGAGATACAAACAATTATCAGGGAATACTATGAAAAATTATATGCCAACAAACTGGACAACCTGGAAGAAATGGACAAATTCCTGAACAACCACACTCTTCCAAAACTCAATCAGGAGGAAATAGAAAGCTTGAACAGACCCATAACCAGCGAAGAAATTGAATTGGTTATCAAAAATCTCCCAACAAATAAGAGTCCAGGACCAGATGGCTTCCCTGGGGAGTTCTACCAGACGTTTAAAGCAGAGATAATACCTATCCTTCTCAAGCTATTCCAAGAAATAGAAAGAGAAGGAAAACTTCCAGACTCATTCTATGAAGCCAGTATTACTTTGATTCCTAAACCAGACAGAGACCCAGTAAAAAAAGAGAACTACAGGCCAATATCCCTGATGAATATGGATGCAAAAATTCTCAATAAGGTACTAGCAAATCGAATTCAACGGCATATAAAAAGAATTATTCACCATGATCAAGTGGGATTCATTCCTGGGATGCAGGGCTGGTTCAACATTCGCAAATCAATCAACGTGATACATCACATTAACAAAAAAAAAGAGAAGAACCATATGATCCTGTCAATCGATGCAGAAAAGGCCTTCGACAAAATCCAGCACCCTTTCTTAATAAAAACCCTTGAGAAAGTCGGGATAGAAGGAACATACTTAAAGATCATAAAAGCCATTTATGAAAAGCCCACAGCTAACATCATCCTCAACGGGGAAAAACTGAGAGCTTTTTCCCTGAGATCAGGAACACGACAAGGATGCCCACTCTCACCGCTGCTGTTTAACATAGTGCTGGAAGTTCTAGCATCAGCAATCAGACAACAAAAGGAAATCAAAGGCATCAAAATTGGCAAAGATGAAGTCAAGCTTTCGCTTTTTGCAGATGACATGATATTATACACGGAAAATCCGATAGACTCCACCAAAAGTCTGCTAGAACTGATACAGGAATTCAGCAAAGTTGCAGGATACAAAATCAATGTACAGAAATCAGTTGCATTCTTATACACTAACAATGAAGCAACAGAAAGACAAATAAAGAAACTGATCCCATTCACAATTGCACCAAGAAGCATAAAATACCTAGGAATAAATCTAACCAAAGATGTAAAGGATCTGTATGCTGAAAATTATAGAAAGCTTATGAAGGAAATGGAAGAAGATTTAAAGAAATGGAAAGACATTCCCTGCTCATGGATTGGAAAAATAAATATTGTCAAAATGTCAATCCTACCCAAAGCTATCTACACATTCAATGCAATCCCAATCAAAATTGCACCAGCATTCTTCTCGAAACTAGAACAAGCAATCCTAAAATTCATATGGAACCACAAAAGGCCCCGAATAGCCAAAGGAATTTTGAAGAAGAAGACCAAAGCAGGAGGCATCACAATGCCAGACTTTAGCCTCTACTACAAAGCTGTCATCATCAAGACAGCATGGTATTGGCACCAAAACAGACACATAGACCAATGGAATAGAATAGAAACCCCAGAACTAGACCCACAAACGTATGGCCAACTCATCTTTGACAAAGCAGGAAAGAACATCCAATGGAAAAAAGACAGCCTCTTTAACAAATGGTGCTGGGAGAACTGGACAGCAACATGCAGAAGGTTGAAACTAGACCACTTTCTCACACCATTCACAAAAATAAACTCAAAATGGATAAAGGACCTAAATGTGAGACAGGAAACCATCAAAACCTTAGAGGAGAAAGCAGGAAAAGACCTCTCTGACCTCAGCCGTAGCAATCTCTTACTGGACACATCCCCAAAGGCAAGGGAATTAAAAGCAAAAGTGAATTACTGGGACCTTATGAAGATAAAAAGCTTCTGCACAGCCAAGGAAACAACCAACAAAACTAAAAGGCAACCAACGGAATGGGAAAAGATATTCGCAAATGACATATCGGACAAAGGGCTAGTATCCAAAATCTATAAAGAGCTCACCAAACTCCACACCCGAAAAACAAATAACCCAGTGAAGAAATGGGCAGAAAACATGAATAGACACTTCTCTAAAGAAGACATCCGGATGGCCAACAGGCACATGAAAAGATGTTCAGCGTCGCTCCTTATCAGGGAAATACAAATCAAAACCACACTCAGGTATCACCTCACGCCAGTCAGAGTGGCCAAAATGAACAAATCCGGAGACTATAGATGCTGGCGAGGATGTGGAGAAACGGGAACCCTCTTGCACTGTTGGTGGGAATGCAAATTGGTGCAGCCGCTCTGGAAAGCAGTGTGGAGGTTCCTCAGAAAATTAAAAATAGACCTACCCTATGACCCAGCAATAGCACTGCTAGGAATTTATCCAAGGGATACAGGAGCGCTGATGCATAGGGCCACGTGTACCCCAATGTTCATAGCAGCACTCTCAACAATAGCCAAATTATGGAAAGAGCCTAAATGTCCATCAACTGATGAATGGATAAAGAAATTGTGGTTTATATACACAATGGAATATTACGTGGCAATGAGAAAAAATGAAATATGGCCTTTCGTAGCAACGTGGATGGAACTGGAGAGTGTGATGCTAAGTGAAATAAGCCATACAGAGAAAGACAGATACCATATGGTTTCACTCTTATGTGGATCCTGAGAAACTTCACAGGAACCCATGGGGGAGGGGAAGGAAAAAAAAAAAAAAAAGAGGTTAGAATGGGAGAGAGCCAAAGCATAAGAGACTTAAAAACTGAGAACAAACTGAGGGTTGATGGGGGGTGGGAGGGAGGAGAGGGTGGGTGATGGGTATTGAGGAGGGCACCTTTTGGGATGAGCACTGGGTGTTGTATGGAAACCAATTTGTCAATAAATTTCATAAAAAAAAAAATAATAAAATAAAATTAAAAAAAAAATAAAAAAATAAAAAATAAAAAATAAAGAAGACATCCGGATGGCCAACAGGCACATGAAAAGATGTTCAGCGTCGCTCCTTATCAGGGAAATACAAATCAAAACCACACTCAGGTATCACCTCACGCCAGTCAGAGTGGCCAAAATGAACAAATCAGGAGACTATAGATGCTGGAGAGGATGTGGAGAAACGGGAACCCTCTTGCACTGTTGGTGGGAATGCAGCCGCTCTGGAAAGCAGTGTGGAGGTTCCTCAGAAAATTAAAAATAGACCTACCCTATGACCCAGCAATAGCACTGCTAGGAATTTATCCAAGGGATACAGGAGCACTGATGCATAGGGGCACTTGTACCCCAATGTTCATAGCAGCACTCTCAACAATAGCCAAATTATGGAAAGAGCCTAAATGTCCATCAACTGATGAATGGATAAAGAAATTGTGGTTTATATACACAATGGAATATTACGTGGCAATGAGAAAAAATGAAATATGGCCTTTTGTAGCAACGTGGATGGAACTGGAGAGTGTGATGCTAAGTGAAATAAGCCATACAGAGAAAGACAGATACCATATGGTTTCACTCTTATGTGGATCCTGAGAAACTTAATAGAAACCCATGGGGGAGGGGAAGGAAAGAAAAGAAAAGAAAAGAAAGAGGTTAGAGTGGGAGAGAGAGCCAAAGCATAAGAGACTGTTAAAAACTGAGAACAAACTGAGGGTTGATGGGGGGTGGGAGGGAGGAAAGGGTGGGTGATGGGTATTGAGGAGGGCACCTTTTAGGATGAGCATTGGGTGTTGTATGGAAACCAATTTGTCAATAAATTTCATAAAAAAAAAATTAAAAAAAAAATAAATAAATAAATAAATAAGAAAAAAAAAATAAAGATTCTATCTCCAAATATAGTTACATTCTGAGGGACTAGCCACTGGGACTGAAATATATGAATTAAGAGGGTACACAAGTCAGCCCATAATAGTGCCATATTTTGAGACCATTGGTCAAGAGAATGCAACAAGTACAATGCAAAGGGCATGCCTTAGCCAGGAACCCCATGAGGACCATCATCCATGCATGCCAATGAATTAAACACGTTCATTTGAATCTGTTTTTACTGATGAACCTCACTTCTGACTCTCACTCCAAGCCCTGATGTGCTGACCAGAGAAGGGCTCTCTGACTTTCACCAGCTCTCTCAGATCTGAGATCTTGCAGATGCCTTCAGATGTTGACAATTATCCTTTCTCTACCCTTTCTCTGAACCTTGGGGTTCACATCTATAAAGCCAAGAAAACCAATGTCTACATGAATTTACTCATGCAATCCAAAAATCAAGTCATTGTAGATAAAAATAAGATTGCTCCCTAAGACATAAACCAGAATTATAAATTAAAAAGCTGATCCAGGTGTCAGCATATGTAAGTCACCTTAAAGACAAAAATGGCTCCCTGTCTTAATCTTTTTGGGCTGCTATAACAAAAATGCCACAAATTGGGTATCTTGTAAATAACAGAAATTTCTTTCTCACAGTTTTGGAGGTTGGGAAGTCCAAGATCAAGATGCCAGCAGATTTAATGTCTGTTAAGGGCCCACTTCTTCACAGACAGCTGCCTTCTCCTGTGCTTTCACAAGATACAAGGGACAAGAGACCTCTCTGGTGACTCTTCTGTAAGGGTGCTAACCCCATTCATGAGGGCTCCACCTGTGAATCTGGGGAGTTTATATTTCAGACCAAAGCATTCCCAAACATACAAGACTTGATTTTGATCAGATTGAAGCTCTTCAGACACATAAGACACAGTGAGTCTGAAAGAAGGTAAATTAGCCTTACAAACATAGGCAAGAGAGGACTCCCAGCAGCTACTAGTGATGAGCTCATTTGGGCAGCATCCAGAGACCAGTGAAGTACTTGGTCAGTCCAACCTGAATAACAATGCACCTGATGTATGTGTCTTTTTTCTGCAAACATACGGACAGGACATGCCAACAGAGCTGATGACATGAAATATTTGAGTCATATTAAGTCTCCTAGCCTTGCTTCCATGCTCACCAAGCAGCCTTCTGATAATTTGGCTTCTAACACACATAACGTGTCTCCAGGGAAAGCATGCCCAGTCAGGCCAACCAGGAATTTCTAGTGCCAGTAAATTATTATGCTGGCATTCTAGCTTTAAATATCAGCCTGTTGAGAGCTTTTCTCATATAAGGAATCTCCTCTAAGTCCAGTCAACTCAGAAATACCAATAAGATCTCAGTTTCTGAGCCAGACCCTGATCCCCCCAGGTGTATGCCATCATGTGAAGCCTCCTAGTGATCAGTCACCCAATTATGCAGCACCCTGAATGAATGACCCTGAGAAGATAACTAACGTACTTTGTGGTTGAGCAATAGGTTCACACTTAAAGGACAAGCAAAGCATAGAGCTAAAAGGACAAACTTCTGAATTAGACAAACTTGTGGTTAAACCCTGGCTCTACGACTCTTTGGCTCTGTTATTTAGCCTCTGATTCTCAATTTTCTCACTTACGTAGTGGAGGAAATGTCTATGTTACGAATCATCAGTTCTGAAAGTGTAGACCCTAGATGTCCAAGTCTGTTCAGGCTGCTATAACAGAATACTACAGACTGGGTAGCATATAAACAGAAACCTATTTCTCACAGTACTGGAGGCTGGACAGTCCAAGATCAGAGTGCCCACAGATTCAGTCCAGTGAAGAACTGCTTCCCCAGTAGTCCATCTCATGTGTCCTCATGTGGCAGGAGGGGCAAGGGAGCTCTCTGGGGTCCCTTTTATAAAGGCACTAATCCCATTCAAAAAGGTGCTGTTCTCAAGACCTAATCACTTTTCAAAGGCCCTCACCCCCTAATACCATCACCATGGGGATTAGGATTTCAACATATGAATTTTAGGAGGACACAAACATTCAGTTTATAGCACTGGACAAGCAGCAACAACATTTCTAGGGACTTGTTAAAAATGGAAATTCTTGAAACCCCACCCCAGATCTAAGGAATCAGAAAAATCTGAAGATGAAGTCCAGTAATCTATATTCCAACAAGGCTTCCAGAGGATTCTGATGCTCACTATAGCTTGAGAAGCAAGCTTTAGTTGTCAAGATTAAAGATGGGTTGTTGTAAGATTAGAAGTCATGTGTAGAAAGGGTCTAGTACAGTGCCTGGCACAAAAAGCAGATATGCAAGACGTTTTGGTGACTATTATTACTACTTCAGGGAATTTGTAGAATGAAGGATTCTCCCACGAACTCACTACCCTAGTACTATCGATTTCATTTCTTACTTGGCCAAGAACATGTATTTTAAACATGTAGTCAAGTTATTTGTATTTGTTTCATTTTTATAGATTTTCCTTCTTAGCAGCATACTTTTTCATAGTCTTCAAATGTCAATGGCTGCCCACTTTTCCATCTAGTAGACATGTCATAATTTATGTAATTATTTCCTTAATTTTGGCCAATTGTGTCCCTTCTAATTTATCATGAGACATCTTTGGAATACAATATACTCCTTTCCTTGGAACATTTCAGTTCCAACATTTCCTTGAAACATTGAGCGTTCTAGAAACACACTGTTACGCCAATATTTTCATTGGACTGTCCCAGACTAGAAAGGTATTCCTTTATATTTTATGAGGCAAAAAAAAAAACAAAACAGTTACTACCATTAGAATTGTGTGTGTGTGTGTGTGTGTGTGAGAGAGAGAGAGAGAGAGAGAGAGAGAGAGTCTTAAGCAGGGTCCATCCTCAGCATGGAGCCTGACACTGGGCTCGATCCCACAACCCTGGGATCATGGTCTGAGCCAAAATCAAAAGTCAGACACTGAACCAACTAAGCCACCCAGGCGCCTCTAGGAATATTTTAAATCACTGCCAAGTTTCAATATTTCCTAAAATGTGATGTGATATATAAACTGTCATTTGAGTAGCTCACAGAAATTCACAATTATTCTCTGTAAATCCATAAAAACAAATCATTTTTTTAATCTGAAAAGTTATAATTCTGAATTGGTTGAAAACTGATGGATTTCTGCATCCTTTTATGTGAAAATAGGTAAACAAACAAAATTGAACATAGATTCTGTTTACACCCTTGTGTTTAAATCTTTAAGTACCTCATGAATTTTACTGTTGATATATAATTCTAAATCCTACCTTGCATTGAGTTCATGTATGCAATATAGGAACAAAATGGAAAACAATATAACATTAGTGTTCATATCATCAGTAAAGACAACTGTGTATTTTGAACAAAAAAATAAAAACACAGTCTTTAGCTGTGGCATAATAAATTTAAACATGCAAGGGATTCTGATATCCATATCTGCTTCTGAATTACTGTGCTATCAATACAAATGAGCTGAAATATCAGTATTTTTGTTGTTGCTGTCGTTATCATTACCAGTAAGAAAGATACTTTGAGAATGTGGTTGCTGTAACTGTAATTAGACAAATACTTATTCCTAGTTGTTGTTCTGCTGAGGTCCTGGAATTGTACAGTTAGTTTACCCTTATGAAAAGGAAAAATCTTGAATTCTTCATTTTTATTAAAATTAGAAATTCAACGTTCAGGCCAAAAACTATGAACTTAAGCTCCAAACTATAAGCAATCACAGAAAATATTTAAAAAGCAATAAAATAAAGAGATTTATTATGAGATCTAAGGAGAAACTTCAACAAGGTTTCAAGAAACAAAATCAATTTATAAAAACTAATACCCCTTTATTCTAGCCATAATCAAATAGAAAATAATACACTCTTCCCAAGAAAGTATTTAGGAATTATCAACCTGAGAAAGAACATGTAAGACTTCTATGTAAAATATTCTAAGATTAATTATAGTAGATAAAAAATGGATATAAGTTAGTTAGGGAGTTCAACCATGTTCATGGATGCAGCAGCAACATGAAGATGCCAATTTTCTCTGAAATAACTTCCAGACTTAATATAATCCCAAACAAAATTTCCTGTGTGAGGAGCATGATAAATTCATTCCAAAATGGATATGGCAGTATAAAAGAACATAGATAACTAAGATAACTTTGAAAAGGAGCAAAAAGGGAGGACTCATTCTGCCAGATATTAACACATATCATCAATCCTTGGTATTCACAATAATTTCATGCAGAGGAAGAAACATGTAGATAAACTGAATAGAACATACATAGACTAGAGATACATACATGCACAGCCATGCACATACATACACTCACACACAAAGTCACTTGATTTGGGACAAAGATGGTTACCACCAAGTTCAAATTGCTCAGTAGATGTTGTTGTGAAAACCTCTCAATACCTCAACTGTTATCACGCTGAGCAAGCCACGATAGGCCTTCCCCTTGAGTCCTACAAAAGCCTCCTGGCTGATCTTCCTGCTTTTGCTTTTGCTCTCCCTCTGTCTCATTAACAACAATCCTGTAAAAACACAGTCAAATGTTTTTATTTTGTATTTTTCCCAGCTTTATTAAGATGAAATTGACATGTAACATTGTGTAAGTTTAAGGTGCACAGTATTGATTTGAGGCACTCATATACTGCAACATGATTACCACCTTATTTTAAAAACACTTCATGCTTGTGTGAAGACACAAAAAAACCTTTGCTGGACCAATCCAGTCAGGCAGAGAATAATAACTAATAATTATTGCACACTTTCTATTATTAGGCACTCTTTGATTTACACATATTAACTCAATCTTCACAACAAACCTATGAAATAGGCACTAAGATTCCCCCCATTTTCAATAGGTGCAGAGGTAAAGTGACTTACCAAAGGTCACAAGTTACTTAGCCTCTCTGCATAGAAGCAGAGCTGGGATTCAAATCCTGATATTCTGGCTCCAGAATGTTTGGGCAAGGTTTGCAGCACAGAGAGATTTGTTTACTAGACTTTTAGATCCTTCCACGTGGCTTTAATCAATTAGAAAATTAAGCCATGATGTTCACAATTGATTTTACAGCTATTATTCAATTTTATGGTAGGAGGGAATTATTACAAAATGTATTACAAAAATCCAGCATGTTGCCTGAATCTGTCCCAGCTTTCTGATGCCTGCCTTGTGTCTCCCACCCTGGTTTTTCCATTATTCTCTTCTGCACTATGTTTGGGAGATCTCTTGATTCCATGGTTCCTTCCACCTCTCCCATGAGAGGTCAAATTGACAAGAAGGCCTGCACATTTGAAGGCTGTCTCAGCACCTGGCTGGGATGGAGCAGCACAGGTTTGGAAGCACGACAACACATCGCTCTGCTTTGCTAGAGAGGAGACAGGCTGGAAGGGTGGGCTACTGCAGGCAATAAAGCTGACGTGGGCTAAGGGGATTCAGTTTGTGGGACACGGGTTGCCATTAGCTGGCAGTAACCCAAAAGCCACTAAAAACCTTTAAAGCAAGAAAAAGAATGCAAAGTAGAAGATGGACTGCAGTGCATGTGTGTGTGTATGTGTGTGTGAGAGAGAGAGACAGAGACAGAGACAGAGACAGAACACACAGAATGTGTCAACATTCTCCTCGGTGTTGAACAAATTATGCATTTAGATAGGCTTTGCCTGAAGCATTATCTAAATTATCCAAGAAGCCAGGGAAATTAACCCAGCCTTCAAAACAAATATTGACCTGTGTGGCCATGACTTAAGGAAAAGATGTAAACTCTGACTATGAGAAATTGAATGTATCCTTCACATTTTAGGCTGAGGTTTTGGGGAGTTTGGTAGGCAGGAAGGGAATTGATGATATATTTGCTGTTAACAACTGACATTATTTCTTTTCCCAGTTTTATTGAGATGGAATTCACCTATAACACTGCATAAATTTAAGGTGTGCAGCATAATGATATGACATATGTATATATTACAAAATGATCACTAATCAGTTAACATACATCACCTCATGTAGTTAAAGTTTATTTTTTCTTGTGATGAGAACTTTTAAGATCTACTCTCTTAGCAACTTCCTATTTTTTAAATTTTTTTTTTTGATGTTTATTTTTGAGAGAGAGAGAGAGAGAGAGAGAGTGCAAGCGGGGGAGGGGCAGAGAGAGAGAGGGAGACACAGAATCTGAAGCAGGCTCCAGGCTCTGAGCTCTCAGCACAGAGCCCAACGCTGGGCTTGAAGCCACGAAACGTGAGATCATGACCTGGGCCAAAGTCGGATGCTTAACCAAATAAGCCACTCCAGCACCCCAACCACTTTCAAATATAAGATACAGTATGGTTAACTACAGGCACCATGCTATACATTACATCCCCAGAACTTATCTACATTATAACTGGAAGTTTATACCTTTTGATCACCTTCACCCATTTCTCCCCATTGCCCAGGACAACTGATATTATTTCATTGGAAATTTAAGAAGGGTGTATCAAGAACCTCCCAGAATTATCATAGATAATTTTAACTGAATGTTCAATACATGTGCCAGGTACTGAAGTATCTACTTGACCTGCACTATCTCATTACTAACATAATCCTGTGGAAAAGGAATTATTATCTTTACTTTATAGATGGGGGAACTGAGGCTCAGGAGGTTTAAGATACTTGTTCATGCTAGTAAAGAGAGAATCAGGGGAGCCTGGGTGACAGTCAGTTAAGCATCTGACTCTTGATTTCTTCTCAGGTCATGATCTCACAGTTGTGAGATGGAGCTTGGGATTGTCTCTCTCTCTGCCCCTCCCTGATTCTCCTCTCTCTCTCTCTCTCTCTCTCTCTCTCTCATAATAAATAAATAAACATGTTAAAAAGAGAGAGGGAAAGAAACAAAGACTTGAATTCAAGCCCAACCCCAAGCCTAGAACTTTTTAAAAATAGGTATTTATTTTAATAACAAAAGATTTGCTTATTTGAAAACATAAGATACACAAGACAACAGAGTGATCAAGGATAACAGAGTGAATACCCAGGCCCCAAAACTTAGCTTACAAGTAAAACATTACAAATACAGTTAAGGCTCCAATGTTCATTCCACTCCCTCTCTCTCAGAGGTGACCATAAACCTGAATTTGGTGTTTATTACTCACAACCATTCCTTTGCATTTTTTCTACAGACATTGGTGCACTTAAATAGTATGTGACATTGTTCTGCATGCCTAATTAAACTTTAAAAAATAGAGGGGTGCCTGGGTGGCGCAGTCGGTTAAGCGTCCGACTTCAGCCAGGTCACGATCTCGCGGTCCGTGAGTTCGAGCCCCGCGTCAGGCTCTGGGCTGATGGCTCAGAGCCTGGAGCCTGTTTCTGATTCTGTGTCTCCCTCTCTCTCTGCCCCTCCCCCGTTCATGCTCTGTCTCTCTCTGTCCCAAAAATAAATAAACGTTGAAAAAAAAATTTAAACTTTAAAAAATAGCATACTGTAAGTATCCTTTTACAGTCTGATTGTTCAACTCATTATGGTGAGTATGAAATGCATCACATCGATGAGCTTAGCTCTAGTTTATTTATATTCTCTGCTGTACAATATTCCACTTCATGACAATATCATGTTTTTCTGTTGACAGGCATTTAAATCACCTTTGACTTTTTATTATTACAAATAATGTTGCAGTGAACATACCTGCACTTTTATTCTTGTGCAAGAATTTGTCCAGAGTATAAAACCAGAAGTAGAATTGTTGAGTCATAGCACACATGCATCTTCAAACTCACTAGCTGTCACAGAATCACCCCAGGGTGACTGATCTAACCGCCACTGCCATCAGCACTGCATGGCAGGATCGGTGTCCACATCAATGCCAGCACTTGGTTTTTATCAGAGTTTTTAATTTTTGTCAGTCTGTAAGAGTAAAATGGCATCCAATTGTGGTTTCACCACAGATTTTTCCTCCTCACTAGGGCAGGTGAACTGCTTTTCATTTGTTCATTCTGCTCAGGTGTCCTCTTCCATGATTTGTCTGTCCATCAGCCTGAGCCAGGAAGGCATAAATGCACGACTATTCCTGAGAACAAAGACTTGGAGCTCGGGGCTCAGTGCTAAAGAGGCTTGCCGTCTACTAGGGCAGACAGACAGGGACTAAGATCAGCAACTCTGCAAGGTAAGCCCACAAGGAGAATGGAGTCAATGAAGAGAAGGTATGTTCTGGGAGAGGCAATCCTTACGCCAATGGCTTGAGAATTCATGGCAGCCAAGTCCAGAGCGGCAAAGAGCATTCTAAAGTGAGGAAATGCAAAGTGAGTATATGCAAAGCCATGGAGGGAAAAAGAAACTGCTGTGTCCAAGAATATAACAACTAGCTCTAACTGGCTGGAACAGAGGCTGCTTGAAGCAGACAAGTGAGTGAGAAGGAGAAGGGGCAGCCAGGCCGTGAAGGTTTTGTATCCTGCACTAACAAAGTGTGCGTATGCTTCCTGGAGTCACAGGAGTCCTCTTAGGATTGTGAGCAGAAGGGTGTCAGGATGACATCTGCACTCTAGGGTGCAGAGAGGGGTGAGGAGGGAAGGGCTGACTATTATCAGTGAGATTGGAAGGCTACCACAGGACTGCTAAGAACCTACACCAATACTGTGGCAGAAAGACCAAAAGGAGGAAATGAATTTAGTAGAGAGCTAGACCAGGGAATCAATAGAACTTGATGGGCTGTTTGAAGGATACCTAGGGTCTGAAGAATTCATAAATAGCATTTCCCATTTCCAAGCCTAATTTCAGAACCAATTAAGACAGGCATGGGTGTCAGGCAGACGAACACTGAAATATCAGCTTCTTACCAATAAAGCCCATGTAGCAGGATACACTTCAGGCATGCAACACAGTGGGCTTACTGATACCAAACATGAGAAAAGAACACACATCCTCCCAGGCACAGGCAGCCCCAGATGTCTGGGGGACATCCACACTTGGGGGCCTGATGAGAATGCAAACCCTTTGCAGGCAAGTACATACAAGCAAGAGGTGGAGGAAGGGGCTGAGCCACTTATGCTCAGTTTTTTCATCAAAACCTACCAACCAGATGAGTCACTCCTCCTCCAGGGAAGAATGTACTTAAGTGTGTGGAGGGGACAGGCAGCCAGGAAAAGGTGACATCTGATGAGGCCCCCTCCAATTTAAGGAAAGAAGACTCTTTGATCTCTAACAGGTAATAATAATAATAATAACTGGGGCATCTGGATGGCTCAGTCGGTTAAGTGTCTAACTTTGGCTCAGATCATGATCTCACAGTTCGTGGGTTTGGGCCCTGCATCAGGCTTTGCACTGACAGCACGGAGCCTGCTTCGGATTCTCTGTCTCCCTCTCTCTCTGGCCCTCCCCTGCTTGCACTCTCTCTCTCTCTCAAAAATAAATAAACATTTGATAATAATAATAATAATAATAATATCTTGTCATGGAAAGTAGCTATAACACAGTGGAGTCAACCAGACTCCATCACCTGGTAGTTGTGTGACCACTAGCAGATTTTTTATAATAATAGAGCTAACTCTTAGGATAGAATTACTGAGTAGTCTCTACTAAATGCTCTTCACACATAAACTCACCCAATATTCACATTAACTCCATGAGGAAAATACTGTGAATATCTCCATTTTACAGATGTGACACAGTTTAAGGTTTTTCCCAAGGTCACCTAGCAAGTAAATGGAAGAGCCA
The DNA here is from genome assembly GCF_022837055.1 of Prionailurus viverrinus. NCBI lineage: Eukaryota > Metazoa > Chordata > Mammalia > Carnivora > Felidae > Prionailurus > Prionailurus viverrinus. The sequence continues at coordinate 72,762,780 of NC_062563.1, forward strand.
AGGCTTGAACGCTAGACTATCTAACTCTGGGGACTTGTCTCTAACTAGGATGTCTCTCAGCACATAAAAGGCCAGACCTAATACCTGGCACATTGTAAATACGCCACTTTTATTACTATTGCTGTTCTATAAGGGTCATATATTCACAGAAGAAAGGGCAGAGTCTTGATGTATTGGTTAGAAACATTTGGCAAGTGCAAGAAAATCTAGATAATTCTAACCAACCACTTTGGAAAACAAGGTGGCTACTTTGAATGGTAAAGAAAGCATTGTATTCTTAGGTTCTACAGCTAAAGAAGTTTATCGTCATCTGGAAAGGAATAAAAATATCACATTTGGAGAACAGGAAGGAAAATGGCTTTGCTGGTGCAGAATATCCCTGCTGGGGGAGTGGGGGTGAGCGAAACATGTGTAAGTGCAGAAAGGCCAACTGGGGGAGCACAAGGCCACTCTGTTACTCTGCTGTGTGTTTACTTTTATTTCCTAGAAGAAATAATCAACTTGGGACAATAACTGTGTCTTCCACTTCATGCCTAAAACAGCGATTGGCCAGATTTCTGGGCTTATAGATATTTCTGTTGTGGGTAAGTGTGTAGAATAGTAAAATAGTCTCCACTCTCAAATCATGTGTGGTTTTATAAACTGGCAAAGGGATGAGTGGAGTTAATAGTATGTGATTAGAATTGGTGCTGTACGTTGGGGAGTAATAATAATGTTTAGAATGGACATGGTTTCTCTGTAAAACAAGCCAGGCTCAATACTACACTCTATGTTAACGAAGTGGAATTTTTTTTTTAATGTTTATTTATTTTTGAGACAGAGAGAGACAGAGCATGAGCAGGGAAAGGGCAGAGAGAGAGGGAGACACAGAATGTGAAGCAGGTTCCAGGCTCCGAGCTGTCAGCACAGAGCCCGACACGGGGCTCGAACTCACGAACTGTGAGATCATGAAACTAAAAACAAAACAAAACAAAACCAAACAAAACAAAACAAAAAACAAGCCAGGCTCAGGTGAGGCAGGAAGGAACCTAGTGTTTCCCAGCTCAGTGACAATGGGACTTAGTTCTAAAAACTGCAAGGCCAAAACCACACTGGATGGAATAAACAGTCCTTCTCCTATGAGACTGAACTGTGTTATTTCTAAGAAAACAAAATATTTACTTGTTGAGATGGCTTATTTCTTAAGGAGCCAAGTAAGAAAATCAGCCACAGAAATTTCTTAGTAGGGACACAGAACAGCACCCACACTGGCCCTCATGTATAGGATCAGGGCCTGCCCTCACTGCCTCCTGGGGACCTTTAGTGAAAACCTGAGGCATTGGTCATTGTTACAATAGCAGGAAACCCCCCTAAAGGCAAACTCCTGCTTGAACCCCACAGCATGTGGTTTGTGAACCCCCAGCTCAGGGGCTTGAAGAGGGCGGCTATGTGGGAATGGGGGCTGGAGAGAAAGTGGGGTAGATCAGGGGAATGTCCTCCTAGCAAAGCTCTAAGCCTGAAAAGCCCTCCCCACTTTCTGCAGTTTCGCGTTAAGCTAGAATGCAGAACCGCCCTTCTGAGATTCCCTTGTCCCTTCAATAAAAATTTCATAAACTTGCCTATGAAATAGGCCTGTGAGGTTTATGGAGCAGAGACCAGAGCAGCAGGGAGCCTCCAGGAAGTGACTGGATTCATCCACACCCACCCTCCAATAGAACTCCCAAAGAAGCAGGTTGGAGGGTGGGATCACTAAATGGAAGGGGTGGTGCTGAGAAGACCCCTGGGGAGGGCGGGGGGGGGGGGGGGGGTGTTGGGGAATGTTGTGCTCCCTGGTGGCCTCACTTCCCCCAGGTTAGGGAGGAACACACTCTGAGAGAGAACAAAGGGGCACTACTACCTAGGGCCACACACGCTAAGGCAGAGTGTGACACTCACTGCTACCTCCTGGCTAAACACATCCGAGTGGAGGACGAGGTAAGGTCAAAGGGAAAAGGAGCAGAAAGAAGTAGATTCTCCAAGTGCGTATACGGCATTGAGTGAGACAGTGTTCCCGGACCTTAAGACAAGAAAAACAGAACAACATATAGCAAATCTAAAACCCTGTATCAGCTGGATTCAAGCCATAACCCTTTCTAGAATTTCACCCACTGGAATTTCTTCCAGAATGATTATCAGGAAAAACTTCGGGTCTTAGGGTCTTCCCTACACCTCAAGATTCCTATAAGACAGACTCAAACCCTCCCCCAAACCTTTTGTTCTGTGGAAATTCAAAGACTTCGCCACGATTTCTGTAAATTCCCAGGTAGTCATCATCTCCTGGACACTCTGCCTCCAGGCTCCTGCTGAGATGAATCTGTTTCCCACAACACCCACGAAGCATGAACTGAGCCCCTGTTTGGATTTCTACAATGCAGAACATGCGTGGATTGAGCATGATTTACTGAAGATTACAGTGAGGCAAAGATAGCTTACACCACAATGACACGCATCTTCTCAAATGGAACTGGGAGAGGCATCATTCTTACAACCAGCTGTAGCCATTACACCAGGAGCTGTTCCTAGCCCTACCTCCATCCAGTCCATCCTTCCTTCCTTCTCTCCCTTCCCCTCCTCCTCTGGAGGGTGGCAGGGGGAGCAAATTCCTCTCCTTGGCCAGTTCAGTTTAGTGGTCACTGTTTGTTCTGTCCTTGGAGTCTCAGCCCTCACCTTCAGCTCAGCCAGGTATTTATTTTCATTTATTTTTAATGTTTATTTATTTTGAGAGAGAGAGAGTACATGTGAGCAGGGAAGGGGCAGAGAGAGGGGAGAGAGAGAGAGAGAGAGAGAGAGAGAGAGAGAGAACCCGAAGCATGTTCCACGCTGACAGCACAGAGCCCCATGTGGGGCTTGAATCCATGAACCGTGAGATCATGAACTGAGCCAAAATCAAGAGTCAGACGCTCACTGAGATACCACCTCACACTGGTCAGAGTGGCTAAAATTAACAACTCAGGAAACAACAGATGCTGGCACTAATGTGGAGAAACAGGAACCCTCTTGCACTATTGGTGGGAACGCAAACTGGTGCAGCCACTCTGGAAAACAGTGTGGAGGTTCCTCAAAAAATTAAAAATAGAACTACCCTACGACCCAGCAATAGCACTACTAGGAATTTATCCAAAGGATACAGGAGTGTTGATCCATAGGAGCACATGTACCCCAATGTTTATAGCAATGCTTTCAACAATAGCCAAATTATGGAAAGAGCCTAAATGCCCATTAACTGATGAATGGATAAAGAAGATGTGGTTTTTATATATAATGCAATACTACTTGGCAAAGAGAAAGAATGAAATCCTGCCATTTGCAGCAACATGGCTGGAACTGGAGGGTATTATGCCAAGTGAAATAAGTCAGTCAGGGAAAGACAGATATCATGTAAGTTTTCATTCATATGTGGAACTTGACAGAAGATCAGGGGGGAAGGGAAGGGGAAAAAAATAGTTACAAACAGAGAGGGAAGTAGGCAAACCATAAGAGACTCTTAAACACAGAGAACAAACTGAGGGTGGATGGGGGAGTTGTGGAGAGGGAAAAATGGGTGATGGGCATTGAGGAGAGCACTTGTTGGGATGAGCACTGGGTATTGTATGTAAGTGACAAACCACGGGAATCTACCCCCAAAACCAAGGGCACACTGTATACGCTGTATGTTAGCCAATTTGACAATAAATTATATTAAAAAAAAAAAAAGCCAGATGCTTAACCAGCTGAGCCACCCAGACGCCCTAAGGCATTCATTTTTAGAACAAAAATGATTCTCTCCTTGAAATTTGATGCCACCTAAGCAGGGCCAACAGTAGGCTGATGTGCATGAGCCTCCTATCCCACACACAAAAATTTGAAGGGACATCAAAAAATTCTGATTCAAGATATGTAAATTTTTAATGTGGCATTTTTTAATATGAAATGAATACTATGAAAAAATTAAAAAAATAAATAAATAAAATGAATGCCAAAAAAGTATGCTGAACAAAATATTAAAACATTAAATAAAGATAGGCTGTTGTTGTTTGTTTACTACTCTGTGTCCTTTACCAATGGAAACACTAGCTCCCCATCAGCCCAAACTTCCCAGGCAGTGGGGCCATCGGGTCCCCACCCACCGAGTCTACGAGTCTTAACAATGGTGTGAGAACAGATTGGACAACACAGGGGTTTTATATACATTTTTTTTTCAACGTGGAAGTGTATTAACTAACTTGTTCCACTTGTTTCAAAATATGAGAGGATATTTTGATCAGTGTATCTGAAGGCATACATCTATCCTTTTGTCTCAGGCTCCCATACGGGCTGGCAGGCTATGCCACTAGGGCTACAGTTAAGGCAGCAGTGGTGCTCACCTTGTATGAAAGCACAGAGGAGGGAGGCAGCAGGACATAGTGGGTAAGAAGTCTGAGTCAAACAGACCTGGCTGGGGCCCAGCTCCTCAACCGCCCACTTGGGTGAGCGGGTTATCCATCTTCTCTCAGGGTCGTTGTCCTCCACTGGAGCACACAGGCCCTAACAGTGCCTGCTTCCCAGATCGTCTGAGGATTAGATAAAATATTGATCGCCAAGTGTCCAATAAATGTCTTCTGTGCGTTATATAATATCTGTGATCGGCAAATAAGTTAATTGTGTTTCAGTGATGTATCTCCCAATCTAATGATTGCCCATTCAATTGATGATGTTGTTTGAGGGGGATCCTCTCAGCATATCAAAAAAATTGTATATTAGTCATAAATGGTACTCTTACTTATTCTTTCTCTCCACAAGATTCTTACTGGTCTTTTAAAGTCCATTTTGGGGGCTCTGCTAGTTAAGCGTCCGACGGCGGCTCAGGTCATGATCTCACAGTCCGTGAGCCACGCTGATCTGACAGTCTGTCAGCTGTCACAGTCTGTCAGGTGTGCTGACAGCTCAGATCCTGGATCCTGCTTCGGACTCTCTGCCCCTCCCCTGCTTGTGCTCTGTCTCTGTCTCTCTCAAAAATAAACATTAAAAAAAAATTTTTTTTAAGGCCACTTTGATGGACTGAGCAAACCCAATCCAAGACTGCAAAGTAAGAGACGCTAAGTGGGGAAGTATCAACATATATGCAAATCACCTGCTTGCCTAATAGAAACAATCATTTACTGTACATCTACCATGTGCCTTATGTGAGGTGTTTAACAAACTCTAACCTTACACCAACCAAACCAAGTTTTATAACTGACAGAAGGAAGCCCAGAGAGGTGAAGTAAGGTACCAGCATAATAATATCACTAATAATGGTAGAATGAAGATTTGATCATTGCTTTGCATTGGCTTATTCATGCATTAGGAACACTTCTTCTCTTACATAATCCTCTCTTTTCTGAGGGATTACCATCAAAAAGGGGTGAAAACAATTACGTGGTCATGGTTCTCAGAGGCTGAAGTGCACTTGTACCACTGCAAGTATCCAGGTGTATTTCCTCTCTGGTGAAATTTTCTAACTACAAGAGCCAACCTCAGGATCAAACCTTTGAATAAAACAACTGAATAGTTGCTAAGAGAGGGTAGATGAAACTTCCTTTATGTTCACCAGATAGGTTTCAAAGTAACAAAGTTCACACCTTTTCAACAAGCCCTGAGAAATTTAGGGCTGCTAATGGAAGCTCATCAGGAAGAAAAATAAGCTGGGAAAAATATCTTTTATCATTGCCTCAAAATAGGAAGGAGGGTAGAGACACATGCCAATGAAAATATGTGAATAAACTCACTATAAATTCATTTGCAAACCAGGAGGTTTGAGCAGTAGGGGCTGTGGATGGCCCAGATGTTGCCTCATTCTTTTTCTGCCACTCAATCTACTCAGAGCTTTTCTTTTTTTTTCCTTTTAAAGCTCTAACACTGATGATATTGTTTAAAATCAGCCTGGGACTAGAGACAAAAATGCAGATGCAGTTATAGAAGCATGAACAGCTGAAGCATGAAACTAATAAAATCAAGAAAAGTAATAGAAAAATCCTAGAGGCTGGCTTACAAAAAGAAGAGGAGGAAGAATAAGAAGAAGATGACAATGCTGAATCAGAATCTTTACTGCTGAGTAAATTAAGTGGAAGGACCATTGCTGGAGAAGAAATAATTATTCACATCAACATTAGCAGGGACATGGGTTAGCTGTGGGTAGCATATCTTTCCTTTAAGTCACCAGGACAGAGCAAGGAAAGGGCACACTGCTTTGCCGTGACAGTCTTCATTTTTTTCCCACCATCCCTGTGGCGTGGTCAGAGAGATTTCTAGAACCCAGTGCCAAGTCTGAGATCAGATTTGGAACAGAATTCTTGCTACCTTCTGAGATGCCACAAACCCAGCTGGAACCCTGAGCCTCTGAGACAGTGCCACATTCTGTTTGCTATGAGTTACATTCTCAATGCCTTCCAAGGCTGCTGGCCAAGGCCATTCACAGAGAAGGGAGGCATCCTCACCAAGGCTGAGATGAGGATGTGTTAGAAAATGCCAGACAGGGTATATACCATTCTTCCCTCCTATGGACAAGAAACAACAACAACAACAACAAAAAGGCAGAACAAAATAGCAGTCAGAGGTTAACTTGCATTCCCGGCAAAGTTCTAAGACGTGAGACCATCAGGCAGCAAAATGGGCCCACCAGGCATCAATAACGTGGTGAGAAGGAGGCACCAGGAGAAGTGAAGCAAAGGCAATTCCCATGGCTTTATGTGCAGATTCCAGAAGCTACTGCCAGAACATGGAGTCCAGAGTCACGGGTGAGTGCCCTGTGTAAATAAATTCTCCCCAGGCAGCCCCCCGCCATCAGATACCTATGGGATCTCCTCCTACATGGGTTCCTCCAACCCCTGCAATACCTTGGGCATCTGAGCTATTTCCTCCCCACTTTAGGCTGTACTGAGACCTTTTCCTTTGTTTATCAGCTTGACTGTAACAGGAGTGGAAAGGACAGATCTTGAGAATGAGCATCAGCTTTCAAGGATGTGCCTCAGCTGAGGTCATTGCACAGTCTGCTGGGGGCTGCCACTGCTATCCAGGGGGTTCGGGGGAACCTGGGGATTTATTGTTCTTGGCGCATCCACCAAATGTCCCCCTCCCAACCTTCAGGGTCCTTATCAGGGCCTTGACTCTGACAAAGAGACCTGCCAGGGCTCTTCATTTAGCCTCGTTTGAAGCTCTGCCTCCGCTACAACTAGATCCTTGGAATTCCACGTGCCTTCCCAGAAGTTGGAGGAGATGACAGTCTCCTTCAGAGCTGTCATAGAGACCTTCTGATGACAAAGCATGTTGTGAGTTGGAAGGTGATCGTACTAGCCTATTACTGTCCTTTTTTTTTAAGGCTTACAATGCAGTTAACAGAAGCCATAGCACTCTACCATCCTCATCACTGCTATGCCCCCCCTATTATTCAATCAACACAGTTCCACACGACCCAGGGCTTCCCCTTCCACCTGCACAGAATCCCAAAGTGAGAGGAAGCCTGAATATTGCTGCATGTCGGAGCAATCACCACCTCCCTTACCACGAACAATGGCACCCTTAGTGCCACCAGACTGCCGCATAATCCTGCTGAAGGGATGCTTCCCTCGGGTTTATATTCTGCACATTCCTCCCCACACAAAACATTCACAAGATCCCTCCTGCACCTGTTCTCTTAGGTCCTGAATTCCTTTGGCACATAGGCTATTTCTTCCTAGAACAGAGACTCAGCCTGGGTTCCCCCAGAAAGCAGAGCCTGAGCCAGAGGACTTGTAAACTAGCATTCAATTACAGGGTAAGGGTCCAAGGGAGCAGGAGTGAGGAATAAGCCAAGCGAAGCACAGAACAACTAAGCTGCCAATATGCATCATTCACCCGGCCCCCACCAAGTGTGACTGATTGCTTGATTTGCAACACTGCATCCCTGTGAAGTTGTATAAGTACCATTTCAGTATCATCCCACGTGGGGACAGATAAAGAATGTATCCACTGGCTCCCAGGCCCATTTGTTAAAAGTTCACTACTTGTGTGTTGTGGAGAAGTGAGCATGGGTGCCCACTGCAGTGTTCAAGTAGAAAGCCCTGGAGGGGAGCAAGTTGCTTTCAGGTGGTACCTGGGTAAAGTCACTCAGGGCCCCACACAGCTAGAGCAAGAGACAGGTGAGACTGAGAAAATATGAGCAGGTGCATAAGAGGGGTGTAATGCGATGGGTTTTCTAAGCTTTGAAAAAAAACAAATAGGCAACTTAACACCTAATGGTTCCAAGTGTAGCACCTGCAACTTCTGGGTAATAATAAAACCAGAGCTAAAAGTCAATGGCACACGAAGAGAGAGAAACTCAAGTGTTCATAACCATGCAGAAAAGAACCAGTCTTCTTTTGGGTACACCAGCAAAATTTAAAATATAAATTTCTCAGTTGCATGTGAAATAGCCCTTTTTATGTGCCTATCCCTTGCCCCACGGTAAGTGTTTATCAACACTATATATCAAGAGATATATTTGCCTTATATCCAAAAAGGACATTTGACACTTCCTTTATTCACTTTGATGCGGCATTGAGTTCTTAAATAAAACACACTGCACAGTTTGGAGGGTGCTGTAGTTTTCTGTTGCATTTGTGGGACGGCACCTAAAGGCAAACATGGTGAAACAGAGGAAGAAATGTCGCATGGCAGTCTCACAATGCACTCATCCCTGCCTCAAGCCACCTCTCTAAAATGAGTAATTGTGGAGACCAGCTCACAGGCCAAATCTTGCCATACCTATTTTGTAAATAAAATGCTGCTAGAGCAGAGCCACACTCTTTGACTCGAGTATTTTCTGTGGCTGTTTCCTCACCACAGCGGCAGAGTTGAGTGGTTGTGACAGAGACCATATGGCCCACAGAGGCTAAAACATTTACCACCTGCCAAAATGAACAAATCAGGAGACTATAGATGCTGGAGAGGATGTGGAGAAACAGGAATCCTCTTGCACTGTTAGTGGGAATGCAAATCGGTGCAGCCACTCTGGAAAACAGTGTGGAGGTTCCTGAGAAAATTAAAAATAGACCTACCCTATGACCCAGCAATAGCACTGCTAGGAATTTACCCAAGGGATACAGGAGTATTGATGCATAGGGGCACTTGTACCCCAATGTTTATAGCAGCACTCTCAACAATAACCAAAATATGGAAAGAGCCTAAATGTCCATCAACTGATGAATGGATAAAGAAATTGTGGTTTATATACACAATGGAATACTACGTGGCAGTGAAAAAGAATGAAATATGGCCCTTTGTACCAACGTGGATGGAACTGGAGAGTGTGATGCTAAGTGAAATAAGCCATACAGAGAAAGACAGATACCATATGTTTCACTCTTATGTGGATCCTGAGAAACTTAACAGAAACCCATGGGGGAGGGGAAGGAAAAAAAAAGAGGTTAGAGTGGGAGAGAGCCAAAGCATAAGAGACTCTTAAAAACTGAGAACAAACTGAGGGTTGATGGGGGGTGGGAGGGAGGGGAGAGTGGGTGATGGGTATTGAGGAGGGCACCTTTTTGGATGAGCACTGGGTGTTGTATGGAAACCAATTTGACACTAAACTTCATTAAAAAAAATAATAATAAAATAAAATAATAATAAAATAAAATAAAATAATTTACCACCTGGCCTTCACAGGAAAAGTTTGCTGACCCCTGGCCTCGACTGAAGACCAGATCCTTCCTCTTACAAGTAGGATCTCCCACTTAGCAGTAAGCTAAGGCTGGTATGATCCCTCAGCCAAGAACAAGAAAATCCCATGTCTTAATCACCATGTTCGGTCACCAGAGATTCATGCAAGGAAAACAAACACAAAGGAGACATGGTGCCTCCCTTCCTTTTACTAAGAACATAATCCTCTGATTCTTTCGTCCAAACTCATGTTTAAAAACTGCTCCACATGTCCAGCCCTGACTAAACTCAGGCTGTCCCCAGGCAATCCCAGAAATTCTGATGATGAAAAGTAGGTGCTGAGGAGGAAAAAGGATTCTCTTTTTAACAGGCTGGGTAAATAACTGTTCTCATGCTGCATCTGACAAAAAGCTCAAGAACCCGTATGTTTATGTCCCTCTGTGAAGGTGAGCCCAACTCTTACTTCCTCCCTGGGTGTAATGTAGGTGCTCTGAGATAAACCAGTTTCTTCAAGGCATCTCATTAGCACTTCTCAATAAATAATGTTCTTCTACATTCTTAAGTGACTCCAACTCAACTTCTATAAGAAGAAAAGCAAGTTAGTCCAAAACATGCTTTTTGGCAAAGAACAAAATATAAGGAGATGTAATTCTGCCAGAGGCAAAATCCCAGAATTTTAATTGGATCACTCATTGACAGTTGTAATAACCACATAACTTACTAAACTATTAAGGAAATACAGAAGAATTCTGCCATTTTTACGTATTCAGCTGCATCATAAGCCAAATTGCATCCCCACAAACATGATAATAGATAGAAAAATCCTGCTCACTGGGGCATAGTGATGGCATTCTTACTGGTTTCTCTGCTTTTTATTTTCTTCCTTTCCAATTCCCCATACATTTCCACTGTGTTATGTTTCTAAAAGTTACATTGGAGTATTGGAATTCCCCTGCTTTAAAATTTTGCAACAGCTCCCTCCTTGTTACCTCTGGAGACAGTCCAAGCTCCTTAGCAAATGAGGCTCTCCACAGTAAGATGCAAACCTGAGCCACCAGCCCCATCTCTATCGTTTCAAACGTGGCCTTTGCACTGGGTGGACGTCACAGTGTTCTTTTCTTGGTCCACACACATGGTAAATACATGCTCCTGGACAGGTCACCAGTCCACACAGCTAGTGCTCTACCCATAAAGCATGGAAGGAAGTCTGATGCTGTAAATGGACTGTTCAAAGACATTATGTGTCTCATCTCTCAGTCAGCGCTCCAAAAGCCCCAGAGGACTAGACTCAAGAAGCAAGCCCAGTATTGCCCTCAAGCTACTGCTAGGTCACACACAGTCCTTCAAGTGACCTCCCTGCTGTGACTGACAGGACCCTCATTCACTTGCTCTATACCCACCTATTTCCACTGAGAACATAGTCTGATGGATCTTGGTCTTAGTCTATCTCCATCTCTCTCTGGCTAGATAGGTAAATAGGTAGATACATACATACATACAATCATAAATACATACATACAGATATCTCATCCAGGGAGGCAGCTCAGAGTTCCAGAGGATCTGCAGGGTATTCAACAAGATTCATTTATTCATTCAACAAATATTTTGAAGCACTTACTATGTGTCAGACCCTGTACCGATGGGTGTACGAGTATTCACTACTGCATATACACTATGGATGTGCACAGTGAATGAATTCATGCCTTCAGGAAGTTCACAGTCCTCTGATTAGCACCCCCTGCCATTTTCAACATCTGTGCTGTTTTCCCAGTTTTCCTATGTGTCCTGGGAGTCACAGGACAAACCCCCAAATATCCAATGTCTAAAGATCTCCAAGCCATATTGTGGTACGTGGACTGGTCAAAAATGAGGAGGGCTCGTTGGACTGTAGGCCCCATGAGGCCAGTTCCATCCAGCATTAAGCACAGAGCCACAGGGCAATTAGGCTCAAGTCCAAAATAATACCGTCCAAATTTTTTGACACATGTGTTATCTTGCCACTCATATCTCAGGAGAAATTGCAGCAGGGATCATGCACCTGCTACTCTCAGTGGCTCCTCATTTGAGAGGTTCATAAATTGGGGCACATGACCAGGATTCATAAGCAGAAAAGACTATCAACTCTCCCTACATGCACTGGTCATCTAACTTACCCTATGGGTAATTGCAATGGCCCTCAATCTTAGATACCCACCTGGAGTTTTTCCTTTACCAATTAAATAGAAACTAAACTCTGGTACTAACCCTGCTTTTAAAATGCTAGTTATGGGGCACCTGGGTGGCTCAGTCAGTTAAGCATCCAACTCTTGATTTCAGTTCAGGTCATCGAAACCCACATCGGGCTCTGGGCTGATGGTGTGGAGCCTGCTTAGGACTCTCTCTCTCTCTCTCTCTCTCTCTCTCTCTCTCTCTCCCTCTCTGCCTCTCTCACATGCTCTCAAAAATAAACTCTTTTAAAAAATGCTAGCTGGATCATGCATTCTTCCTACCCAGAGCCTTCAAAGGCTCCCCGATGCCTTCTGCCCAAATGCCTCACTCCAGTGTTTAAGGCCTCCATAACCTGGCCCCTAACTTAGCTGCCTGGTACAGACCCCTGTGCTCATCCCATTACTTAACAATCCATGTCCATTCCCATGGTGAGCCTTTTAAGATACCCTTTCCTTTTCTTGCCATTCACCAAAATTCCCTAATTCACTTAAAATGTATCCCAAGTGCCAGTGTCAAAGGGCCTTCCCTACACATTCCAACCAATATAAAGTGATTTTTCCTCCCAAGAGCAAAGTTTTGCTATTGGTGCCACTCATTTCAGACTACCAACCTATTGGTCAGCTTTTCATGTTTATTTGTCTTATCTCCTAACACCATTGCAAGATTCTTTTGAACGCAGGAACCATGTGTTATCATTTTCATACTTACTATCTACAATGATACCCTGTTGGCATGCTTAAGAAAAAGGGAAGACCTATATTTCTCATAGAAAGAATGTCTAAAAATCCAGACTGTTCCTAATGGAGATGATGGGGTCTGAGTTCACATAGAGCTTCCTTGGGCAACTCTGCTGTCTACTTTTTCTAGAACTCCTGACTCAGAACATAGTCGGAGGACAAAATCCAAGTGCCAACTTCCTCCTAATGGCCCACATGGCAAAGAGCCTGAGTTTTGGGATGCACCCCTTAATTCTAGATTTCTACCACTCAGTGAAGTCAGATCTCTTGCTCATATTCATGTAAGAAAGGAGATGTAGGTTAAAGTAAGCATATCGAATTATGTGTGTATACAAGTACACTTCCCTCTGCATAAAGTGACACACACCCCCAACACACACACTCCTTTACTGGAATCTCCACCATACTTGAATCTTAGCATAGAAGACTACTTCATAGGATCTTTTCCTTTAATGAAAAAAAAAATTAACCTTTGAACATCAATATTTCCCAAAGCCTAGAACCTGATTATGCCTAAACTCCATGAATTATTCATGCTGCTTCAAGTGAGAAAGATCAGATTTAATTATGTTCTGAGGGGGCATCTTCCCTAGCATTAAGTGGAGAATGTCCTCATTTGTCTACTGAGCTGTTTTAAGAACAGGTTATCATGGGCTTTCTACAGAACTGTATATGCTAAGAAACAAAAGAAGGTTCACTGGATTGGCATAAGGGAAATAAATATGAAACCAGAGAGTCTTTTCCATACCCCACGTGGAGCCTGTTTCTATTAAATTCAGGCAAGAATGACACCAATACCAACACATGCAAACCCTAATAAATTAGCTGCACCCAATTATTAAGAAGGCAGCCTTAGGTCATAAAAACGATTTTGTGAAATTGATCTTAAATGAAAAATGTGTAATTACACTTAAAGCAGTTACAGGCTGCTAGTCAATGAAAAATTTATATTTCCCGTGGAGTTGTACTACTTTCTGTGCATATAAAATTAGTTGGATTGGGAGAATTTATATTACAATCGGAAGTGGTTCAAGAGACAGAAACATTTTTCAATGTACTTTTCTAAATGATCCCACAATCTGGCCAGCTATGCACCCAATGTGCACGTTACAATTTTATTGCCTTTGGCCAAAAGCTACTGTAAGACCAAGTATTCGGAATTCTAAGCAAGAAACTCACAATATTTTTTAAAGCCATGTATCCATTTTTTCTATATTCCTTTTGTTATTCTTTCCTTAAGATCTGAAAGACTTAGTTTTTAGTAAAAGCAAAAATAACCTAGGGTAAAAGAATGCTATGGATGAAAAGTCATGGGATCCATGATGATTCATCCCTTACTTCACCATCTACATCCATCCATCATGAACTTCTATAGGTTCGATCTCCAAATTTATCTCAAAACCATACACCCCTCTCCATCTCCACCGTTGACATCCTGGCCCAAGCCACCATGGCACCAACCTCTTGACTGGCCTTTTTCCTTCTGCTCCTCCAATTCACTCTTTCCATGATAGGCTGAGGGATCCCTTTGAAAATGTAATCAGAACATACCACAGGTCTGCCTCAGACCTTTCAAAGGCTTCCCAGTGCCCATTAAATAAAACCCAAACCCTTCTTATGGTCTATTAGGTCTTGTTTGATCTGGCATCTGGCCCCCTCCTTAACATTGCCTCTTTTTAAAAATTTTTTTAATGTTTATTTGTTATTGAGAGACAGAGAGACACAGAGTGTGAGCAGGGGAGGAGTAGAGAGAGGGGGAGACACAGAATCTGAAGCAGGCTCCAGGCTCTGAGCTGTCAGCACAGAGCCCAACATGGGGCTTGAACTGACCAACTACGAGATCATGACCTGAGCCAAAGTTGGTCACCTAACCAACTGAGCAACCAAGGCGCCCCTTAACATTGCCTCTTTTAATTCTTGCCCTCCCTCACAGTGGACCATCACACTGGTTTCCTTTCCTTTCCTGAAGCTCTTCTACCTCCTGGGCCTTGGGCTTACCTTGATGCCTTTCTTCTGGAATCCTCCCTGCCTGACTTATGATAGCTCAGTCTCTCACTTATTTCCTGTAGAGTCATCATTTTATTAACTTATTTAGTTGTTGTGGTCTGTTTTAGCCTTCAGTGAATGCAAAACTATTCAGTGAACAAAATAACATATTTAAGAAACAGTAAATTCATGAAGAAATACTTGCATACATAAGCAAATAGCTTAAGGGAAGTTCAGATTTAAGCTTACAATTGCCTGCTAAAATAGAACTAGACCCTTTCAGGGCTATAGTTTCTACTTTTTAATTGCACTAAAAATTACACTGTGTTAGCAATTTTTCGTTTATCTGCTTAAAGATACTACTAAAGAAGAAGTTCATGCTACTAATAAACATATGCAATTTTTTGGCCTTTTTTTTATACTGAGCATTTCAAAATTTAAGTCTACACATTAATTTCACCAAAGATAGCCACTTAAAAGGCTAATCTGTCTTGTCTTTTGGTCACCCTT